>NW_026515862.1:0-170848 GCF_023601865.1 Aspergillus affinis
AAACATGCCCGTAGTTTCGCGTGTGCTCTTTTAAAACCCCAACCCCATAAAAAATTTTATTTTAATTCTTTCCGCCAAAAAAAAAAAAAAAAAAAAAAAAAAAAAAAAAAAAAAAAAAGGCAAAATCAAATGATATCCGTGATAGTCATACCAATGCCCTAAAACGTGCCCAGTCCAGACCCCTAGAAATAAACTCTATCATTTGGCCCTGATCTTCTAGAGCTTTCTATCCGATTGGTCCTGCAAAGTCTAATTCCGTCTCATGGATCTCGGCCGCAACATGCAGTATGTTGGCACTATTCCGTCTGCACCGTACTTTCTCAGATCCATGGTGACCTCAACCACCTCAGAAAAACCGCGAGACCGGTAAAGCCCATAGGCCTCGGTAGTAGACTCTACCCATGCGGGAATTCCCCTTCTATCAGCTTCTTCAAGACCCACGCTAAGCAAATCCTGCCCAATGCCAAGTCTTTGGTAGGGTGGTAGGATGGCGAGAAATTCTAGATCTAAGGACGCAAACACTCAGTTAGTTCCATGCACAAGCGATGATTCCAGCGTGACACTTGGGTGAGACATACGCGCAAATCTGCCATTGCCCATGAAAGCCTCTCTCTTTCTAGCCAGTGCGCCGAAGAAATCGTTGAAGATCCGCGGACGATGCGGAGATATTCGCTTATTGTTCTCCTGCCTGATACAGCGGGGCTTGGGATTATAAAAATTCCAGATCGCGAAACCAACAATTTTTTCGTCTTTTTGATAGTCAGATGAGATCTCGTCCACAAGGACTGCTTTGTAGATTCTGAACGTAGAATCGCTCTTCAGTTTCATTCGCAGCTCGTCTGCGCGCTGGTTCTGGCTGACGACGGACGGAGGCCCGAACATAAGCTGATGGAGGGCCGTATCTTGCGCGCTTCTTCCGATTTGGAAAGCAGTTGTTTCGATCGCATATATTGCTTCGAGATCCGTGAGAGCTGTTGAATTGGCATTGTCCGTGAGGGTGACCGGAAGTATGCGAATAGCTGATTTCGACATGGGCTCTTCGTAGAGTATGTGGTAAGGAAGCTGTAAAAGTCTATTCTCAATCACTCTATCCGTGTGGATGCTAGTATGTGAAAAGAAAAAAAGAAGTTTTGCATTTTTATTGTCCCGAATTCAGTCCTTTTTATAGCGATGTCCCTTCCACACACGGAACCGACCTTGCAATTGACAGAAATGTTGACTTGCTGGACACTCTCCACAACATAAAGCCAAACACAAGGCGAAGCATGTGCCAAGCGATGATGATCATGGAAAATCGATGAAAAAAGGAAACAGCCAATTCCCGAGGTATTGGAACGGTGTAAAAACCTGAAATTGGCCCACGCATATCGCAACCCTCTTCCCTGTCACCGAAAACCATGTCGATACGATCTAGCCGCAACAAGGAATCAATTGTCTTGTGCTGACCCGGGGCATAAGAAAAAGCATTCCGAGCTTTATCTTCGCGGGGTCAGATGATTCCTTTTGTTTAGATAACCGACGGCACATTCAAATAACTTGAGGTAACCCAAGGTATCAGTCCCTAGACTATCCCATTTTGAGCACCATGCCTTCGTGTGAGCAAGGGGAGGAAGGGGAATTAAGGACGGAGAAAAAGGTAGCAAACGAAAAGGGAAAGGAGAACAGGCGGAGAAAGGCAGTTAGCCACGCACAAATCATAGGAAAGTCTATGTTGTGTGCTGACATAGGGGGATTTCGCGAAGATCTAAAAACACAATGCCAAACAGAACGTGGGAAATCCAGACGCAGCGTTAAGAACTCGAGGAAGGTAAGAAGAAAAAAGAAAAAGAAAGACTATTTACAGGAATCTTCTGCGCCTGATGCGTAGATAAGACCATCTTCCAACACCAAGCGGGTCAACCTTAATCTGGAAGGGATTCCGCTCGCCAGGTGGCCAGGTTCGTATCGCTACTGAATGAAAGGATCATCACAAGAATTGTTAGAAGGCTCCTCCGATAACTCTCTGATTTTTGACGACTCTCTACTTCGGAAAGCCAGGGGCCGATTTTCACTGGCATTTGAATCGCGACGTGGGCTCCTTGAGAGGGGGCGGCAAGGGTTTTCAGGTGATGTCAAAGGGAAGAACACAGGTCCAATGCCCCCGAAGCCGTCCTCAAGTTCCTCGTCTGTGATGTCTGCCGCGCCGCTCAAGGCGGCAACCCTAGTCAATACCCATTGCATGTGCAAAAGCTCGAAAGATGGCAGAGGCATTGTTAACGGATCTTTAGTCGTCATAGTGATCAAGTGGCCTGAATAAATCCGCTTCTCTGTCTAGCAATCCCACAGCTTACACTTGAGCGGACTCATTTCAAGACGAGCGGGAAGAACAGGAGCCTCCTGCATGGGGACCATCTCGGTAGCTTTGTCGCGAGGTAACCACCAAAACCGTCTTGTCAGAGATCTTTTATCCTCTGACATCTCAATTGGTTCCAGAGCCAACCTGGCCATGCCCCAGAGTTCGTGCACGATGTTGGACAGACATAGGAGGTATTTGGGCACCTCCGTTCGCCCCTTGTGGCCGAAAATTTCATTCTTCCACTTTTCTAGTGTTTCGGAAGACCAGAAATTCCTCAGAAGCGACCAGAACTCATGGCGGTCACTTGGAGATTTTTTCCCGAGGGAAAACGGGAAAATACGGCAGATCTCAATAGGCTCACCCATGTGAGTGATAACACATTGATCATCGTCTCTGTTGCTCGCAATTTCCTTTGCAGGCTGAGACCGCTTAATCCCCTGCAGCCGCGGGGTTTTGCTTGAAGATGCAGGGTTGCCTAGCGACCTTCGCTTTGTAGGAGTTTTCGGGGACTCCACGGATGCGTGTTCTGAAGGCTCTGGAGGCTCTGGGGGTTCGGGGGAGGACTCGACAAAAAACCTAGCCGGTCCGTCATCGTCGGAGGATTTTTGTTTGCGAGCAAGAAACCACTTCAATGTCCTGGTACACCGCTCGTCGCTTGAAAGAATACTAACCACCATATTAGCTCTGCGCGCACCGGATTCCGCATCATCGACGTGTTCCTTCAGGGTATTAATATCGGATAACCAGATAAAGGCATGTGTTATCCTACTCATCATCTGTATCTCGGTCGCTTTACTCAGCCCCTGGATAAGCGCTGACCTTTCCCCGGAGAACTCAGAGCTGATGGAACCCATAGCGGAGAGAAGTGGAATAAAAGTCGAGGAGTACTCGATAAAGGGTAAAGCTCCAACTGTCAGAAGGAGAGAGGTTAAAGTCGGGGTCCACAGGGGGGGGGGTCAGTGAGAGTGTAGTGAGTTAGAAGACGGGTCAGTCGAGGGGGAAGCAGTTGGAAGTGATAGATGACAGGTCAATCACATCTGACCAGTAGGGCCCTATGGCGTATCTCTGACGGGCGTATTACCGTTGCTTGTCATTACCTAGGTAGGTTATGGACAATAAACTTGATTAAATAATAATACCTAGGTAGGTAGTTAGGCTACCATGTTGGTTGCGGAACGCGATGGTAAGACTATACCTACTGGCTCTGGTTGCCACATCTTCCAGCTATAACATGGCCTCGCCTTATTGCCATACTCTATGCAACGTTTCGCGAATGTCGGACTTGCGAAGACAGGAATGAGTATAGATTGATATTAGACATAAGGCGATGCGAATCATGCTTGGTCAAGAAACATAATCAGAGAACTGGAGACGAAATACTGAAGTAAAACCCCGCGATTTGTACATCTCAACCTGCAGAGACATCATTATTGTATAGGGTCTCACAGCATACGATGTAGTATGCGTCTATCATTTCCTGTACTTGCTAAGAATCCCCGCTTTTCAAATTAGGAAATTGGCCACGCTGCGTAAGCTTGAAGATTGGATGATCTAGTTACATCAAGCTACTGGAGGGGATACGGTTACATTGTGCGAGTCTTGGTATGGGGTTGGTATGTGCGTCACTGTAGGGCCATTCGACTTTTATGGGGGTCAGACACCGGTCCTCGATAGCGACTATCTGGCTATCTGAAGCCATCGAGGGTAGGCCTTTTGCTCGTACAACGTACAATCGATGCAGCTCCTTGAGACATATCCAATAGTGTCAATAGCCAAGTCATTATCAAACTATCATCCAACAGCTACGATGTTGTCAGACTGGTCTATGTTATTATTGATTGTATGACATGCGCCGATTTTAGGAGTCCTTCGTTTGACATAAATTGATCGGCAGCCCTCCTCTAGGAAATCAACTTTACATGATTTCATAATTTCATCCATCCATCTTCATCAAGCTTCGAATCAATCATGATCATTTCAAACATCCTCGCAGGCCTGTTGCTGGCTGCGTTGGCAACCCTCGCACAGCCAGCTGACAACGATGCCCACACCCTCTCTGACCAGAGTACCCTTGAGCTCAGCGGCGAGACCTTCGGCCTGGCTCAACCCGGTGTCCTCGACTCTGATTTACAATGCACCTGTAGCTACGGAAATAGATGCTGCTGTCCATGGAACTGGATTTGCTGTAATTCCGATCGAAGATGCTGTTGTCGATCTCGCTGATTTTCTTTGAGATGCCTTCTTCATGTAGGTTTATCGGTGTTCGTGGCAGCATTGGAACGCTAATATTTATTACTTTAGCTATCCATTATTGGGGATTCATTGGGTCATGGGAAGGTGGATGGGGTCATTGACTGGGCGGATAGTGATTTTTATGGCTTTAATATGAATGTACTGCGTTAACACGTCCTCTGAGTCTAGTAAATAACTTTTTTATCTGCCAGACGCTAGGTTACCATATAAGCCTCCACAGATATCTCTTAAAACCACATAAGCTCCCCGAATAGAGACATGATCTAGCTTGGAAAACCAAGGGAATAGGTGCCATAGACTAATATTGTAACCTAGAATTGTTCCTAGCGAAAGAATACCTAAGCTCCGGGCTCTTGTAATTAGCCGGAAAGACAGGCGCTAAGGAGTCGTCCTTGCATGCCTGACGGTATAGTTAGACGGTCCCATACAAAAGTGTATGTAGATGTCATTTTCTTCACTGTGAGTCAACAGGCAACAACCAGGCAACATTTACTCTAGGGTGTAGCCCTAACCCCTTCAAACACCCAAACCTTTCATCTTCCCCGTCACTACTTCAAGATCTCGAAGTCTTCCTTCCTTTCCACCCTTACCTCAACCTTGAGCTTTTCAAATACCCCATCTCATCTCAATCCCATCAGGCATCTAGCAAAGGCTGATGCCTGTTTTGTGGAAAGAGAACAGCCTGCCATCATGGAGTCCCACACCCCCCTTGATGAGCATGCCTCTACAGCTTCACCCACTCGATCCGACATCGTTACCCCTGCTTGCGGTGAGAATTACGAAACATCCCCTCGCCACATGAAGTCGCTCCAGAAACTTCAAGATGTCATCTAATTCGAAGGTGGTGTCCTTTTTCAGAAGTCCGGGCAAATCGAGAATTTTTGATGGTCTTGAAATCATGATAGCCATGAGCAAACGCTGCATCCGAACGATATATTTTGGTTTGGGTTCAAGTATCGGAGTCTTATCTGACAGCCGAACAAAGGCATCCATAAATTCTCTTCTGTCGCTGAAAGGTTGTCCATATAGAAGTGTGAGTGGGCTGGCAACATCGTGCCATGTGTTGCTCAGTATTGTTCGAGATAGCATCACCGTGGCATTGGCGTAAAGTTCTTTGCAGCGAGTAACCATGTTCGTTGGTCGTTTTTGATTTTATGGCACTCATCGAAGATAACTCTTCGGAAAGGTAAGATAACTAATCATCAAAGATCAGAGCAAAGGCCAAGAGGAGCTTTATAGCTCCCATAATCTGATGAAAAGACTTGAGCTCAAATATTTGTCCCTAGGAAGTTGTATGAGATGATGGGGTGCGATGATAGAATGATCTTCATGAACAAGTACCTTTGGAACATGGCCCTATTCTTTAAACGTTGTCAGTAAACTTCTATACTTTCAATTACCACCTTATAGGCACGGGTAATCTCGTTTCTCTCTTGTCTATGCTAATGGTTCGCAAGATCCTAGGCCAATACAAGGGAAAACGAGCCATGCTCATTCTTGGCCAGTTCCATTATAGATATGAAGGGATCAGAGGGGTGCAAGTATGTCTCAATGGAAAGGTCGCCCGATAAATTCTCCGTTTCTCTCAAATCCTGTCTGCAGTGTGTCGATGTGCTTTTGATAATGATGGTTTATCTGGAGAGAGCACCTCTCTTTTTCTCAACCGGTATGGGTCGCTCGCTGGTCCGAGTCTGGGTGTCAATGTGAAGAGAGCCATCATGCTCCGCCCTTGCTTGCCAGTACCATTCAATATCAAGTGTATGCTTGTCTTCGTTATAACTTAGCGGGCGGAAAACGCATTTGCTTGATGTTCATGCCTCGTGGATCGTTGATGTTAAACACAATTGATTGGAAACAGAGCCAGTCTGCCTTCCGGGATTAAGTGGATCCCTAAATATCGGAGTACTTTCTCTTCATCTCTGAACTCGTCTACCAGTCCAAAAATAACTGAGTATCTGCCAGAAGGGAGGGAATGTCTTCATAATATTGGGCTGTTTGGGTCGATCGCCGAGATAATGATCTTTACGAGATTTCTGCTCGTCTACTCGCATAACTCCTGGCGGGAGTTCATCGTTAATGGTTCGACGTCCTTCTTTGGGTGCCTAATCATCGCATGAATAGCTAGTATCTATAGTCGCGCGCACCATCACTAAAGTTACAACTATAAAAGCAATCAAGGACCGGGTTTTTCAATTCGGTCTCTAAACTCTTGGTGATTTCCTCTAATATCCCTGTGAACTCAGCATGCTTTGAAGGCCAAGCTGCCATAATCCCTCAATCTGGATAGAAGCTTCCAAAAGCTCATCGGCGTCTGCATACTGATCAGCTTTCATGGTTTACGTACATATAATACTGTAATATGGGTTTGGGAAAGACCAGAAATATTTTCTTGATATCTTCTGGAACTAGGTCCATGATGAGAAAGTTGTAGCTATATAGAAAGAGGGTAATACAGAGATGACCGGGAATATTTGAGAAATCGGCATTAACTACTGATGAGTGATAGAAATGGGAATCCTTCATAACTTCCCCTCCCTCTCATTCATTCACATCCATCTCTTCACTCCTCTCCCACAAGTCACTTCCCGGACCCAACTCCATCTACTGTGACATTTTTTTTATTCACCCTTTCCATATTGGCTGCTTGCAGTTTCTTCTGCAGCTCAAGTAGCGATTCCACCCTGTCATCACCTTCCACAATTGCCAGGTTCTCCAGAACTGAGCAAGTCCACACTTGTGATTCTGAGACTCCTTCTGAATCCTCTTCCGATTTCTTCGCGCCTTCTCTGTCTCCGACACAGTCCCTTATCTGAGAAGATACCTCAGCCTCAATGACTGCCCCTTCGACCAAGGCTCCTGCTAAAGGTCTGTGGACCAGAATTCTCCTTTAGATAATCCAAACTAATTGTCTTCATAGGCAGCATAGATCCGCAAACCCTCAGCGATCCCGAAGCTCTAACCGATCTATCCATCCATGTCAACCGCATCGTGGATTCGATCAAGATATTCGACCTTTGCGGAAACTGTGGCTTCGATACAGCCTACTTGAACGAACAGCTCGATGAGCTCGTTGCTCTCGATGCAAAGATCAAGATTTTGTTGCAGAAGTCGAAGCAGTTGAAGCAGTTGAATCAGAAGTTGAATCAGCTGATTCAGATGGAGCAGGATCTGCTTGTCCTGAGAGACAACATCAAATTCAAGGACTCGGAGATCAACCCAGAGCTTGTCAAACTCTGTGCCAAACTGTGAACTGCCACGGACGTCCTGCGCTCTGCGTATCCAGAGGAGAAGCACCCGGAAGTTATTGCGAATGTGGAGAAATCGCTTGATACAATGCAAGACGAAATCAGGCCTTACAGACCTAGATGTGGCGGGGAAGAAATGAAAACCAAAGCCGGTGGTATGTAGCCTGTTCCCCCCCTCTATCCTTCTACTTCCATTCTGTGATATGATCTTTAAGTTGCTGTGATGTTGTCACTTATTTGTCATGTAGATCTGAGCAGGTAACCATGGGAGACGGGATCTTATGACGGAACCAGGGCCATACAATTTGATTTTTCTTTTCTATGTCTACAAACCCACAAATAAATGTACGCGATGGCTGGCATTGATGAAACTGCAATCGCCTCCAAATGGCACAGGCACAACCGATGAACTTTGCTTACGAGATTTAATGGAGAATCATGCGGAAGGACATTAGGATACCTTCAATAAAATTATTCCTTTCTTGGAATCCCCATATCCTTCCCGCTAGTGTTTGTAGTTATTATCACCACGGACAGTTCTAAAGACTGTTTTTCTTCGAAAAGGCATGTTCTTGAGTTTAGAGAATGCTTTGCTTTTTTGTCCAGTACTTTTCCATGCGGGGGCCGGTCTTGAGCAGGTGAGCGATTCATCACGAATTTTATTCTCTGCATTCGAACGGAGATTTTATCGCTTCTCTTAGACTCGACAAGGCTCCCAAATTGATACCAATGAGGCCTGCGGTATCCTCGGGAAAAGTGACGCTACCACGCCCTTGGAAAGGCGGAACTAAGATCTCCACTAACAGAAGCCTTATCCTTAGAGGACAGGGCTTGCCACCCTTGAAAGCGTAAGATGGGTGCAAACTGCATGTATTGTTATAGAATATAGGTGCTAGCCAGTAGACTGCCAAGAAGACAACTGATTTCGGCATCTATACAAATCTAGCATGCCAATTCTGCCAGCATCCTCTGAAATAACAATAATCCATACCAATAAGTTACGCTCGGTATATATGTACTACAGCGGTATCTTCTAAGCGTCTATGCAACCTGAACCGGGTGTGCCTCGGTGTTGTAGACAAACTTGTTGCCCTCGCCCTTCTGGACTTGCCACGCCTCGTCTGTAATCGGATAGTCAGCATGATGGTCTGATATTCTGTGCAATGCCAACTTACCGTCCGAGTGAGTCAGGTAGACATATTTCAGCACCTCGGCGAAAATGAAACTCTCCTGGTTATCATCTTTGCCACCGCCGTTCTCCGCGTTGACGTTCTTCAGGCCAGCGAAGCCGGATTCGGTGCGACAGTACTTGTTGATCGCCACGAAGGCGTTCCACACCCATTCGCGGTACTACCATCAGTCAAATTAGTCCACGTCTTTTTTCATCCGTTGTCCTGTCGGACAGGCCACGTTGGACTTCTTACCTTCTCCTCGCCCGTCACGCGCCAAGCGTAGTAGAAACTTTCAATAACTTCCGGCCGCAAGATGTAAGCGCTGCTGGTGATGTAGAAGCCCGCGCGCTCGTACAGCTCCTTCTGGTTATCCGGCACGTTGTTCGGGTTCCAGCTGAAGGTCTCGGGTCCGATGCCGGTGAGGGTCTCGTTGTAGGTAGTGTGACATCCGTTGACCAGGTCCAGGCCGAACTGGATGAAGTCGTCACGGTTCAGCACGGTACCGCCCAACAAGAAGCTTCCTCCGTCGAAGCAGGTCAGGTGCTGCGAGCTGAGACCCAGGTTTCCGTTGTTGTACGACGCCAATAAGGTCAGGTCAGGGCGGGGCTCCGGGTGTGACGCGAGATGCTTGATGGTGGACTCGGCAGCGGCCACCCAGCGTTCCTTATACTTTCCGAACCGCTTAGGGTCGTACACATACATCTTAATCAGATACTCGTAGAACGAGTCGGCGCCACCGTTCCAGCTGACTTGGGCGTCGGAGAATTTTCCGGTCCTGATATCAATGTGACTGCCGACCAATCCCGGGAACGGCTCGGCTTCCTTGGGCTGAGGATCCAGGAGGTACGATTGGGCCTTCTGGCTGAGTTTGGCATACTCGGAATCGCCGGTGAGATCCGACAGACGCGTCCATTCCAGAACCAAGGTGCCGGTCACGGCCAATCCATTGGTCTTGGCGTGATCATTTTCATGCGAGGTGATGTTGATCTGGTTGTAAGGAACGCCGGACGGGGTATCGAAGGCGAATTTCAGGATGTCCGCCAGATTCTTGGACTGGGTCAGGAGAGTCTCCACCTTGCTTTCGTCCTCGATCAGGCCCGCCGCAGGACCCTTCAGCAGGTCGTAGCCGGAGATCATGCCACCCAGGTACCGAATGGTGGTCTCGAAGAGACTGACCATGCTGTCGGTCTTGGAATAGTCGAGGCTGGCGACGTGGTCGATAATCTGTTCGACGATGGTGGCATTGCCCATGATGACGGCGGTGGAAAGAGCGTCGACGGCGGACGCGCCCCAGCCATTACGGGAGTTACCATATCCGTTGGAGACGGGGTGCAACTCATCGTTGGGGAAGGCATATTTGTGGTAACCCTCCCAAGCGTGCACGAAGGCCTCCTTGATGGTGTCGGCACGCGACGAGGAGTCCTCGGGCTTCACGAGAGGCTGCTCATCGTGATGCTGAGGGTAGGCGACGGAAGGAGTGACGAGGGCCAAGGCCGTCAGGGGAATAAGAGACGGTAGATGCATGGTCGAGGAAGAACGAGTGACACTCGGCCGACTGAAAAGGGAATGGAAGAGAGTGTATGAGTATCGTAGATTAATCAAGCCCTCTTTTGCGAACACCAAACAACTGCCGGGGAAAATATAACTATGTACTATGGGCAGGTGGGATTAATAAAAAATTAAACAATTCAACGAGCGACAGCCTGACGGAGCAGACGAAAGTGCATAAATAAGGAGAGGAGGGGGGGGAGATCAGGGACTAAGAGGGACACTAAGGAACGAACTAAAACTCCAGGGAAGCAGAAGATGTCGCGTGGGGAAGGAAATCCAAGCGCGATGGACATCGGGGTGATTTTATGCTGGCAGCCACTGCCCTTCCCTTCCTCCTTAGTCACCGCGGCCGAGGGATGCAGGGGAACGCAAGGAGGTCGACCGCTGGTATTCCGCATTCATTCGCGAACGAAGCGAAAGTCAATCCTCGATTGAATGCAGAACCACATTTCATTCCAAACTGTGCTTTCCCATTAAATGGAGCCGGGAAAGACCCACCGACTAGTGACGATGGACCAGCCCACGACTCGGCAATCGACTAGATCGTCTGGAGTGACGGCGATGAGGGAAGGGGAAGTGGGTTTAGCCTGCTTTGCGTTTTTGTGAAGATTGGCAGGCCCGAAGGAGCCAGTGGGCTGTGACTCCTCCGTGCTAAAAATGCCAATGTGATGGAGCAGTGAATCTCCATCGCGTCGAAGTATCATCCGACCGTCCGCCTGACTGCCTGAGGGCCCAGGCAAACAGACCCTCGGTTGCCGAATGGGGCAATCTCCATGTCTCTCAGGAGGATCAGAGTGTATTCAGGAGCATTGGCAGACGGGGGGTCGTGCTGGACGATCTTGGCCAGCTCTCAGGTGGTCTTGATCCATGCTCTACTGGGGGCTCCGTCGAGGTAAGACCATGTGATACGGTGTAGATCGAGTGATAGGGCAGGTATCGAGTACTTATTTTAGACATGTTCCCTTGCCAGGATGTGAAGTACCTGGTACCTGTGAATTATCCGGGATAATGTCTGGATAATTCTTGCATTAACGGCTGAATCAGCAATGTCCACCAATCACGGGATGTGTTTCTGCTTGTCATTCTCACGGCCATCATTGGCACTCGATGATATCCCCTTCGTAAGACACGGATGAAGTGCAAATAGACAAGGTGAAAGATACCATTCTATCATGTAGTCCTCCCTCGTCATCGCTGGAACCCCCTTCACCTGGTCTCCCTGCTAAGTGTTCTTCCGATAACCGCAAGCATCCAGCCATTGGCACCAACCACGTGCCTCCGTGCGGGGCAGCAAGAATTTCCCGATGATTCACACTTCACTTTCCCCTCAACTCCATTCTTTCCTTCAATCATCGGGGTTTGTTTCATTGCTCTCTCTTTCTCGTCTGTCTTCAAATCAGTCGAGATTGGTTTCTGACCCTCTCTGATTAAACCCCACCCTCGGCCTTGTTCATCATGGCCACACCCATCCTCGTCTCGTTCGACCCCTCCAACCCCTCCGATTCCGGCCTCGCCCTCGACCAGATCGCCTACTTCGGTCGCGTGTTGGTCAAGGCTTCCAGTCTCGCTGAGGCCGAGGAGTTCCTTCGCGCCAACCTCCGTTCCCTCGACGTCTACGTCGATGCGACCGCCGTTGCCTCCTCCGGTGTCCTCGTCGACATCCTGAACGCCGGAGCCGCCAAGATCTTCATCACCCTCGACCAATTGACCGCCCTCACTCAAGAACAATCCGTCCCCTCGTCCCGCATTGTCGTCTACGCCTCCTCCGATAGCCAGATAGATGCCTTCCAATCATGGGTGGCTGAGAAATACGAGCGCAGGGAAGCCGGCCTAGCCACCGAGTCGGCCGCCGTCAAGGCCCTAGCTGACAAGCTAGGCATGAACCTGGAGGCTCAGAACCTCTACCAGACGCTCTCCGGTTCGCCCTCGGAGGAGACCTTGAAGGAAGCTGTGAAGCAGGGTGCGGTCAGCGTGTTGTCGTCTGACGCCCTGACCTTTGATCGCAGCCAGGCCGATGGCAAGGTTATGGCCGCCTCTCTCATCGCGGCGCGAGCGGTGGCCGATCAGAGCAACGGTCTTTACGCCACTACGGTGACCGACGAGCGCGGCACCTGTCTGGGTTTGGTCTGGAGCAGTGACGAGAGTATCTCCGAGGCCCTGCGCACCGGCACCGGTGTCTACCAGAGCCGAAAGCGGGGTCTGTGGTACAAGGGTCAGTCGAGCGGTGATGTGCAGGAGCTGATCCGGGTGGGTTTCGATTGCGACAGCGACTGCTTAGTGTTCACTGTCAAGCAGATCGGTAGAGGTAAGGAGCTTTTCATCCCCGTCCCCTGCACCAAAATACTGCGTGGCTAATGCACATACTCCGATTAGGTTTTTGCCATCTGGGAACCGCCAGCTGCTTCGGTCCGTACAACGGTCTTTCTCGCCTGCAGAAGACCCTGCAAGAACGCAAGGCGGATGCACCCGAGGGCTCCTATACTGCCCGTCTTTTCAATGACCCTAAGCTCACTCAAGCCAAGATCATGGAGGAAGCCGACGAGCTATGCCGGGCCAACACCAAGGAAGAAATTGCTTTTGAGGCCGCTGACCTATTCTATTTTGCTCTGACGCGCTGTGTGGCTGCTGGTGTCAGTCTGGAGGATGTGGAGAGAAACCTCGATCTGAAGAATCTCAAGGTGAAGCGCAGAAAGGGTGATGCTAAGGGTCCTTGGGCGGAGAAGGCCGGCGTTGCTCCCACTGCTCCCGCTGCCCCGGCTCCGGAGAGCCAGCCAAAGGCTGACGAAAGCCGAATTGAGATGACGCGGGTCGTGACTGCTTCAGCGTCGGTCGACGTTGTCAAGGACCACCTCAAGCGTCCATCGCAGAAGTCCAACGATGCCATCGTTGGTCTCGTCCGCCCCATTATCCAAGATGTCCGCGAAAACGGCGACGCCGGCGTTCTCAAGTATACCCACAAGTTCGAGAAGGCGACTTCCTTGACCTCCCCAGTCCTCCACGCTCCTTACCCCGCGGAATTGATGAAGCTGTCTCCCGAAACCCAGGACGCCATCGACGTCAGCATCTCCAACATTTCCAAGTTCCACGCCGCTCAGGGGAGCAGCAACGACACTCTCCACATGGAAACCATGCCCGGCGTGGTCTGCTCTCGCTTCTCCCGGCCTATTGAGCGGGTTGGTCTTTACGTTCCCGGTGGTACTGCCGTGCTGCCTTCGACCGCCATGATGTTGGGTGTTCCCGCCATGGTGGCCGGCTGCAAGAAGATCGTCCTGGCCTCGCCGCCCCGATCTGACGGCAGCATTTCTCCCGAGATCGTGTACGTGGCGCACAAGGTGGGCGCCGAGAGCATCGTGCTGGCGGGTGGTGCTCAGGCCGTGGCCGCCATGGCTTACGGAACTGAAAGCATCAGCAAGGTTGACAAGATCCTGGGACCTGGCAACCAGTTCGTTACGGCGGCCAAGATGCTGGTCTCCAATGATACCTCGGCCGGTGTCAGCATCGACATGCCCGCCGGACCCAGTGAGGTGCTGGTGGTGGCCGACGAGAAGGCCAACCCGGCGTTCGTGGCTTCGGATCTCCTGAGTCAGGCCGAGCACGGCGTCGACTCGCAGGTCATTCTTATTGCCATCAACCTCAACGAGCAGCAGCTCCAGGCTATCGAGGATGAGGTTGACAAGCAGGCCCGGGCTTTGCCTCGCATGGACATCGTCAGGGGATCTTTGGAGCACTCGGTTACGTTTGTGGTCCGAGACCTCAACGAGGCGATGACCCTCAGCAATGAATACGCTCCGGAGCATCTGATCCTGCAGATCGAGAACGCTGAGGCTGCGGTGGAGCAGGTGCAGAACGCAGGCAGTGTCTTTATCGGCCAGTGGACTCCTGAGAGTGTGGGTGATTATTCGGCGGGTGTGAACCACTCTTTGCGTAAGCTATCCCCTATTGACCATGGGAAACAAGAATCAACTAACCTCTGATAGCAACGTACGGCTATGCCAAGCAATACTCGGGCGTGAACCTGGGATCGTTCCTGAAGCACATCACCAGCTCCAACCTGACGGCGGACGGTCTGCTGGGACTGTCTCGCACCGTCGAGCAGTTGGCCGGTGTTGAAGGACTAGACGCGCACAAGCGAGCTGTCAGCATCCGCGTGGCGCACATGAAGCAGCAGTAATTTCGGATTCTTTTACATGCGAGCATTTCTTTTTTAATATGACGACCTAGATGGTTTCTTTTCGAGTTTTAACGACCGATAGACGAGTAGCAATCAAAAGTCCAGTTTGATTCTTTCAGTGGTATCCTTCTGTAAACCTCTATACAAACACACAAATCATAGATCCAACTTTTCCCGGCCATATTAAACGAAATAAACAGAATAGTATTAGAAAAATCATCATGAATCATAGCGATCCCGAGATCACTTCTTGCGCTCGCGGACCTTCCACTTGATCCCATCCTTATTCGTACCTCCCACCGAGTTCTCCATGCGAGCTCGTTGCCAGTCCAACTCGTTCAACGCTGCCGTGATATCAGCATGCTGTTTCTGCAGCGCCTTCAACTTGTTCTGGCGCGCCTCGGCCGCTCGCTTTTTCGTCTTGCGCATGCGCCTCGCCTCTACTAGAGCCTGACGTTCCGCCTCGATTTCTTTCCGCGACTTCTTCTGCTGGCGTTTCTGCAGTCCTCCAAACGAATCATCCTCGTCATCATCATCGTCATCCTCTTCATCTTCCTCGTCCCTCAATTTCTGCTTCTGCAACGATCTCTGCTCCAGCTGATCATCCGCAAACACCATCTTCTTCGGCTTCTTCACATCCTCATCCCCAAAATCAAACCCAAACTCATCATCCTCATCCTCATCCATCTCCTCCTCTTCTTCTTTGTCCTTCTTCCCAAAGATCTCCTGCAACCCATCCTGCAACCGCACCTCCTGCTCCAACTTCTCCATCTGCCGACGTACCCGCTCCCCCACGGTGCGCAGATACCCGGCGTCCTGCGTCTTCAGCAGTTTTACTGCATCGTGGCTCATGCCCGCCGCGGAGGCCCGGTTCGAGGCGCCGTGTTTGCCCGCCCGTCCCGTGCCAGAGGACATCATGCCGAAGGCGAATTCATCGGGGTTGCGGTCGCGGACCTTCTCTTCGAGGCGCTTCAACTTGGCCTTCTTGTTGTTGTAGTCGCGCGCGCGGAGGGAGTAGTCCTATTGATTTTTCCGTGTTAGTATAACATAGACTGACTGGGATGGGAGAGGAAGGGCTGAAGAGCCATTAGGAGAGTCTGGGGAGGGGAGAAGAAGCGCACCTTATGCTTCTCTAAGATACCCCATTTTTCACGGCCTTGGAGTTGTCCTCGTTCGCGGTGCTGGCGCCGTTGGACGGCGTTGCGCATGGAGGACATTTTGCTGGGTGTTTTTTCGTCCGGGCTTGGTCTGGATGTCGGAGGTGATGGGATTTATTTTCCGTGGTATTTTATTACCAAAGGAGAAAAGATGTGGGATTCCAGCAGATAATACCAGGGAAGTAACTGCGTGCAAAGAAGGTCTCTCGTTGCAAAGAGTCAAGTGTAAATTAATCGGCGGAAGAAAAAAAAAAAAGTTCGGAGGCGGAAGAGCGACAAGAGAGACAGGGAGACCGACCGAGACTTGCCAGGCGGAGCGGAGAACTTCATCTGCAGTTCACCTCTACGGGAAGAGCCTTCCACCACGCCCGCCAATTGTTTCATTGATCGAGTTGGTTAAGGGATTCGGACCTTACAGACCCTGACGGAACCACTTCGCTCGATTTCTTCTCGAATTGTTCCCCCTACACTCTCGATTCCCGTCTCTGCTGCCGCTCGTGATCAATTGATTCATTGATCGATCGACACCTTGCGATTCACCTCACCTAGCATCAGCTCAACCTCCGAGACTAGATCCCTCCTACCGACCTGGTCCCTTACACTCTCGAATTGCAACCGAACCACCAGACCGACCGATCTAAACAACCCACCTCCAACCCCACCACCGATCCAAAATGTCCGCTCCGTCAACATCAACATCAACGTCTTCGATGCCAGAGGGCCCCAAAAAATACAACCTCCGCAATCCCCTCCCCCTCTCCGCCGCCCAAGAATCAGAAGTCAAACAAATATACTATAAGCGCGTGCGAGCTCTCTGTGCCCCGGAGATCAAAGGTTCGTCCACCTTACCTTACCCTGCTCCATCCTCTCCCATCCTATCGTATCCTACCCCCACCACCCACCAGCAGTACATGTCCCTGTCCCTGTTCATATCCAATTCGCACTCCCCACTCCCCCAATCTCAACTTCGCTAGCAAACCAATCACCCAACAAGACCCCGCTAACCCAAGCTATTTGCCCTATACAGCCTTCGCCGAATGCGCCGTCAACCGCACCGTCACAGCAACATGGGTATGCCGAACACAACGCCTCGCCATGAACTCGTGCATGGTGGCGCACGCGAAACCAGAAGAAGAGGATCGGGCGCGCGAGGAGTGGTTCTCGACGCATGAGGAGCGGAAACGCGCAAAGGAGGACGAGCTCGCGCAGGTCGAGAAGCGGAGAGAGGTTGTGATTCGCATGATGAGGGAGGATGAGGAGAGGAAGCGGAAGGGGGGGAATTAATTGATTCCCCTCTTTTTATTTTCTATACTCTCGCGAGGTGAGAGGGGGGTGGTCTGTCCTCCTTTCTCTTTGGCTTGGAATTATATGGATTATCTTACTTACCTACCGGGGGAGGGAGGAAGAAAGGACAGAGAGACGGACAGATTTGTTGAAGAGACGAGGAGATGCATATTGAAGATTGGGTACGGCGTTATTTTTTTTGTTATCTTTGTTGGTCTTCAAGCTTTTACTTAGCATGGGGTACTTTTTTCATTTGTTCCAGGCTTCTTATCCTGTATGTATGTCTGCATGGTGGAACTTGTTTATTGTACAGTAGATCATCTCACTCATCTTTATTATTTTGTGCTTTGCTCCCGATGGGCAGCTCGTTAATCAGGAATGATCATGTAGTAAGAGTAAGAAATATAACATTCCGGTCTGATGCGCCTCAAACTCCCTGTTCGCCAATGAAGCAAAGTATCCAATCCCTGACTGAAACCCTCAGGGAACAACGATATGTTGATACATGCCAGACCACTCGACTCAAACATCCGTCATGGTCTTATCCTCTCCATCATCGCCCTCCCCCATCGCCGTATCCTCCCCAAACACATCCTCCATCTTCCCATCCTCTCCGTCATCCTCATCCCCCTCGCCCTCGCCCTCGCCCTCCTCCTGCTTCCCCTTCTGCGCCTCCCCAGCCCCTCCTCCATCACCACCAGCACCGCCACCGACCTCAACCTCCTCCTCGCCCTCACTCTCCCACTCATCCTTCATATTCCACCCGGTCCCGGTCAAACAGAACCTCTCCGGCGGCAACCTCATCCCGCCCATGAGGACACTCTGATTCGCGGCCGGTTTATTCACCTGCTGACCAGCATCAAACCCCCTTGTCGCACCAGGCAACGCAACACGATTCCTCTCCGCCGCGACATCCAACAGAAACTCCTTCGGCAGGCCCGTCTGGAACTGATAATGTAATCTCGACGCGATGCTCAGCCGCAGCGCCGGCAGCGACACGCTATTGATTTCCCCGCCCCGAGAGGTTCCCCCGTCCATGGACCCCGCGTAGCCTTCTGTGGCGAGGTGCACCGCGTCCTGCAGGACGCTGGAGGTGTAGCGGTATGCGAAATCGAGGAGTTGGAGGGGGACGCGCTCTTGGTAGGATGTCACGCCGAGAGAGGCGAGGAGCATGTGGATGAGTCGGACATCGCGGGGACGGCGCGATTTGCCGGAGTCTTTGAGCGAGGTGGAGGGGATTTGGGTCGGTTGGGAGGGGTGCGCGGGGTGGGCGCTTGAGGTGGGAGGGTTGTTGGTCGTTGGTCCGCTGGCCGTGGGTGGTTGCTGCTGTTGCTGCTGTTGGGATGTGTTGGCGGAGGAGGGTTCGGCGGGAGGGGTGAGAGGTTGGGTGGATGCGCCGGTGGGTTGGGTTGGTGAGGCCATTGTGAGGGGATTGGCTCAAGAGGTGGTGATGGTTATATGGGGTGGGTGAGGTATGGACAGGCGGTGATAGGAAGTTGTGACCGTCGCCAGGGATGATGCGTGGTGTTGCAGACACGGCGAAGTGGACTCTCTTATTGGAACATGATCAGACGAGGGTGGATGACAGCGGGCCGAGTTGAGAGATGCGACCGGGCGGGGGTTGTGTCGCGCGACAGGATCAAGAGTCCGTGGAGGTGAGTTGAAGGGGAACGGAAGGGAAAGGAAATGATGAAGTCGACGGGCTTTCTTCCGGCCGCGCTAACCCGTTTGGGCAACTTCTCTACATCTCCACCTACAGCCAACTTCCTGTCGTCATGGAATTGTGTGTAATAGTAGTAGTAGTAGTAGTATATTCCGATTGTCTACCAGTCTATCCAAATTGACTGTACAGATCTTGATCGCCGAAACAAAATCAAACTAGCTATGCAACCCATTCTAAACGCCGAGAATGCATAAGAAAATAGAACCCCTTGGATGTCGCGGATGCAAATGGGACATCCACCAGGCAAAGCGTTGAGATGGCGGGTATTTATTTATATCAGCAGCAAAACAAGCAGTCCGGCTCATATTCAAGAATCTCCAGGCTCCGGAGACTGTCGGGTCTTCTTTGGAGGCGAGCGTGGAACCTCGGAAAATTGCACCGCTTCGCCAGGCTCCCCCGGCTCGTCCTCGTCCTCGTCCTCCACCAGGCTGGATGGGTCGATGGAGACCTGCGAGATAAAGCTGGCTCCGAGATCCTCATCGGCCGTTTCGTCGTCATCGACATCGCTGCCTTCGTCGTCGCTCAATTCACCATCATAATCTTCGTCGACGTCCTCGTCCTCGTCATCGGGCTGGTCGTCATCATCATCTTCATCCTCGCTATCGGTGCTAGAAAAGTCCTCGAGATCCGGTGGAGGTTCCCGCCAATAGGTGAAGTCCGTGTACTCCTCCCCACCCGCTTGGACCAGCAAGCTAGTGGGTGGGAAAAAGTGGTCCAGAAGTTCGCCCATGGACACGTAGCTACTCTTGTATTTGTTCAGACTGAGGAGGTCGAGAGAGACCTCGGCATTGGAGTTGATCGTGAAGATTCGACTGGACGGGATGTTCACCGACCGGTAGCTGAGCGCATCGGTCAGACGGTTGCCAAACCCGGCGTAGAACGGGTTTTCTTTCCCGTTGAAAAGACCTAAAATATCCCGCAGGCAGGCCATCTTGAACACTTCCGGCTTCCTCAGGTAGATCTCTCGTCGGAGCGCCGCCATCGTACGGTCAGGACTCATGATTGTGGGGCCCTTGGGTAGTCGATAACCATCCTGGTTGACCCCGTAGATGTACGCCCTTGTAGTATCCGCCTGGCCGACGGATCGGCTGGTCAGGTACATGATGTTGTAGCCGTTGTTCACGATGTCAGTGTACAGCTTGGCCACGCCCGCATGCGTCCAGTCACGGCCAATCATGTTAAGCACATGCCCCAAAGCATCAGATCTGTATTTGCATTAGCATCAGATGTTGATATACATTTTATCAGTAGCGACCTACTTAGTAATGGTTCCGTCAATATCCGAAATCACAATTGGGGTGTTGCCATTCCATAAATACATGGCAGCCGTGCAGGTCGCTTTGTTGACGCTGAATGACATATCATTGGCGCCAGGCTTCAGGTTCAGCGCCTTCAGCTGGTCGCTCGTTAGGCGCAGGGTTTTAGCGTAGTTGCGGGTCGTCTCGCCCGGAGTAGGAGACTGCGGAGGGGTCGGAAATCCCGGCTGGACGTCGGATTGAGTGCGATAATGCCGAGCAGCAGTCGGAGTCGCCTGGAGAGACCGGTCGCTGTCACTGTGATAGCCAGGGTCGGAAATGGCATTTTCACTCATCGCAGAGCTCGGTCTCATGGAGTTGAACGTAGCTCGGCGGTCAGCTGCATCTTTGGCCTCTCCGCTGCTGTAGATCCACAAATTGCCGTGCTCATCAGCACCGATCAGGGCTCCGATATCGTAGTTCCCTTCCAGTTCCTCCGCTAGGATTTTACGTGCAAGAACCTCCGCACGTAAGGCGTCTTCCTCGTTGCTCTTGTACCCGGTCATGTCCAGCATAAGATCACCCGTATCGGTGACATGGGAAGGGATATTAGAGGCGGTCAGTTTCTTCGATAGAGACTCGGCACGCGAAACAGCCTCCCCGGGCGACACAGGTGGGGGGCTTTGAGAACGCCGGTTCTCGCCAGAATCGTCGTCGGGGGGTGGTGAACTGGTTTCTCGCTCGCCAAATACTTGATCAACGACGCTTGGACCACCCGGGTTATCGGTCTTGCCTAGTAGAATGTTGGTCGCATCGGCGCCGTCGAGGCTCCCCGGTTCGTCGCCAAATGAACCATGACGGGACCTGCCCAAATGTGAATCATCAGGCGATCGCGACAGCGGGGTAAGGGTACCTGATTGACATGCATGAGTATAAGATTTTCGAGAGTCGAGGAAGAGAGCCATTAAGCTGCCGTACCTAGGTCACTAGAGGCCCGCGTTACCCTCGACATCATAGGCAGGGTCGAAGACGCTTTCGAGTCTTGATTAATGCCCATCGAGGACGATCGTTCGAGATCCAAGTATTCGGGTTCTTGTAGAGAGGCCGGAAGATTTTCTTCGCTGCGAACCTTCGGGCTGGTGGACGGAGAGACCAACGGTGACGTCTGCAAGGAGGCGGGGATCTCATCCGTCGTCTCGAAGATGAAGAATGCCTCTCCACCTTCCCCCAGCTTCATCGAATAGTCTTGTTTGATTCCATTGACCTTGAACTCGACCTGATGACAGAGTCAGACACACCGTACGATTCGAGGACTCCTGGCGGAGGTAGATCTGCTGTACCTTCTTTTCATACGGGCGGAGCAAGGAGAACTTGCCGAAACGAACATGAAACGGCGAGCAGGCAAGAGTTCCTGCAGTTAAACCCAGTCAGCCACGATTTATTGGATGAACAATAAGGCAAAAGACAAAGTATTTTACCATCTTCCTGTTCAATAACGATCACATCAATGGCTCCGCTCAAAGTGGCCGGGTTGATCGAATTCCAGGTCTTCGAGACGGAGCCGCTGATACTTCGCACGTACTGCATCCCGCAAATAGCACGCGGCCGAGATAGGCCGATGGAGGGAGGTAGGGAGGACGAAATGCAGGGGAAGAATCCAGGCGGGGGGGTGTTAAAATGAGAAACTAAAATATAAAGAGGGAGGACAGAAGTCGGACGTTGCGAGAGTGGCCGCCTACATACGGCCCATGTGACAGAGCCCGATGCGAGACATGCCCAGAAACGAATGGAGACAATGCGCCGACAAAGAATGAGCGCTGACCGGGGCAGGCACGAGACCAAGCGAGTGAATGCAAGGGATGGGCAGTAAGACTGTAAAGGAGATAGTTGAAGGAAGACAGAGGTCCGTCGAGAGAAGAGGGAGAGAGAAAAGATGAAGGGTAGGAGGAGATGGTTGGGAAGCAGCGGCGCTCCTCAACACTCTCTCTCCGGGGCCCAACTGCAACTCAAACCGCGCAAACCGTTGGATTTCCGCACCGGCTGCTTCCTCGGCTTCCGGGAGAGGCGCTAGTCCCGATCGGGTCCATTCTGAGTCAGCAGGTCACCTGATGCTAGGCCCCACCGGCGAACTTCCGCGGGCTGCAAGTTGGAGATGCGCTGCGAAGGGCTGCCTCTCTCTCGCTCTCGCTCTGTGTGGGTATCCAACGCTGGCATGTATGAGCCGTTGTATCTTTCCTTTGACGCCTACCCCAGTGTCGTCCCCCGTGTGAGGGTTCGAGGCGTCATGGCTCTCTTCCTCGCCGTCACCATCCTTTGGGCCCTGATCTGGTGAGTTTCTATCCCCTCTCCGGTGCCAGATGTCCGTCTAATGCTCCGGTGATCCAGGCTGTTATACCGTGCATGGCAGGTTTGTCAGACGTCCAACGAGGTTCTGGTTGAGAAACTGGGCTTGGACATCCCCCCGCCGCCAGAGGTCACTTTGGAGGAGATCACTGCCCGTGAGATTCGCATCGCTTGGAAACAGCCCGAGTTCCACAACTCCATTCATAAGCATATCATCCAGGTGAATGGCACAAAAGGTGAGCAAATACAGGATGCCGATGCTATTTGATTCTGCTCGACCTTGTTTGAAATTTTTCCCGCCACCGATCTATGGCTTAACCATCCGCTTTTAGTGGGCGAATCGAAACGAGCCGAGACCGCAGTCGAAATTCTAGATCTAATCCCCGGAAATATCTACCATATCTGCGTCCTCTCCGTCAGTGCGGCCAACTTCCAGACTCCCAGTGCTATCATCCATGTCCGGACCAAATCTCTTCCTCTATCCTCGGCGCAACAGAATGCCTCCGTCAGCGGTCCCACCATCCGGGCATCGATCCCCCGCTCGACTGCCGGTCTCGCTGCTCCCTCCGCCCCGATCATGTCTCGCGAGCATAGCGGAGGTCAGATAGCGTCGAAACGATCCTCAGCCGGACGAAAGCAGTCCCCCGCCGCCAGCGGAGCGGAGACCTCCCATAGTCAATTGGAGGAACTGCAGAAGAACATAGCCGGCGGTGGTCGGGATGAAACCCTGGAGAAACTCGCCGACAGGCTGAAGTCCTTGCAGCAAGAGAACGAGAATGTCGAAAAACAGACCACCGATGAGGATGAGGAACATGTTGCGCTGCTGAAGGAACTCGAAAAACAGCGTGATGATCTACGGAAACGGGTCAAGGAGAAGGACGAGGCCAGCGGCGACCTAAAGAAACATGTCTACAAGCTTGAAAGTGTCAATCGGACGGTGCAGAGCGAGAAGGCAAAGCGTCAGCGTCTCCTGCAACAGAAGGAGTCTGAGCGTAAGAAGCGCAAGGATGATATCGTGCGGTGGCAGGAACGGATGGCACGCATGACAGATGAGGCCGAAAGTGCGAAGGAGGAGCAGGAACGCTTGGAGACTGATGGCAAGACTCGTGCCGATGAGGTGCGGGAGAAAATCGCCCAGCAACAAGCCGAGATGAAGGTCGTCGACGATGAGATCCAGGACAAGGGTGGCCGCGTCAAGAAACTGGAGGAAGAAAGAATGGATCATCAAGCACCCGACAGCGAAGATGGTAGAGAACTGGACCGAATCGACAACGACCGAGCCCGCCAGTGGGAGATCAAATTGAGCAATCTCCATGCACGATACGCTACACTTGTGAGCCTTCATGCGCAGGCACAGCAGCAGTATCAAGAAGCGCAAGAGCGCTTTAAGTGGTTGACCTCCCAGCGACCCGGAAGCACCGCGCCGTTCTCTCTCCCTTTGGATCTCGACCTGTCCAACAATGCCACTATCCGTCCTCGTCGTCATCGCAGTTCGCTTGCCAGCAACGTTTCATCCCCTATGAACTTCCCTGCTCTAGAACCGTCGTTTCCGGGTGGCATCAATTTCAATCCGCCCTCCACCAACTCGCCCACGTTTGGTCCGACTCCTGCTTTCTTCAATATCAACAATGGAATGACTCTCCCTGGACTTTCAGGCCAACCTGACCCGCTTCGTTTGGAGTCGGATATCTCTTTCAGTAACCCCCAAATGAGCCCTCGCGCCGATGCATTGCTACCGTCGGATCTTTTAGGGGATGAAGAATCTCCCGAACTTCCACGACCCATAGTGCGCCCTCGATTTCCGGATCTTGAGCCGTCGGGTCCACAGCTCGACAATTTCCGCCACGGCCCGCCGTCACCGGACTCCTCCGGGAGTCGACCTGGAAGTACCTTTGCCAGTCCGCATGAAAGGGAAGGCCAGGATGAAGATACCGAGTCTCAACCCGGGCATTTGGGAGAATCGGAGGAGGCCCCCAAGAGCGCAACGCGAAGACTTTCGGGTCTTTTCAATTTCCACCGGCCTCGAGGGAAAACCCTGGCAGATGAACCTCCTCTACTGGGCTCCTTGAAACCAGGTCAGAGTCAGTCTTTCCCGCGGAATCTTGACGAAATGGACCCGATCGGAGCGAGACGTCGTCGGTTGAGTTACACGGGCAACTGGGCCAACCCTATCTCGTTACTTCCCCGGAGCAATACCACTGGGGTCACGAATGACAGTTCCTCAGATCATCTACCGTCCCGGCGAGCCGCTTTCTCAAGCATCTTTTCCCCCAGCCGATTCGGATTTGGCAGCGGCAGCAACTTAGGCAAGTCCAGCGAACCGTCGGACCTTAATACTGGGTACAATCAATTCAGCCCTAGGCATGACCCCATCGATCCGTCCTCAATTCTCGGAACTGTCCGGCGCGGGTCGTTGTCACCCCGACCATCGTCGACGTTTTCGTTCGACAACCAGCTGCCGCATCCCTCCACAGACAATCGGCACTTCGGCTGGCCCTCGACCGAGAAGTCGGACCACCGAAGTCTGCTCGGGTTTGATTGGACTTCACCGTCTACTTGGTCGCGCGTACATTCGCGCCGGCCGTCGACGCAGTACGGCTCCTCCGGTCACCTCCCCCTAGGACTTACGGGGGAGCCTGATTTTCCACAAGACTCCTTCGAGAGACAGGGTCGGCCCCTTCAAGCCCCAATCGGTACACGCCCCTCATCCTCCCATCGACCCGTTACTCCGAAACTAAATCCAGCGGCCCCTTCTTTCAAGACCATTTTTACCGGGAAACGCTCCGATAAGGATAAGGAGAAAGAGAGGGCTAAGGACAGGGACCATGATACATCGTTCGAATTTTTAATGGATGACGGCTCACCCTCCGAATCCCGCGCCTCTCGGGGCTCGCGATCTCTGTCGATCCTCACCGGAGATTCGCATGAGTCGTTGGAGCGCATGCCGTCTGCAGCTTCCGCGGATAACAACAGTTCGAAAGAATCCTTCATCCGGAAAATCACGCGCAAGGGTAGTTCAGGGAAATTCAGTTCGTGGAAGGATCGCTCGGGACTATTTTTCAAGAAGGGCGATTCGTCTCAGGGTGGTGACATTGACGAGGATGGGAACGGCGAGTCACTGCTTGCCAAAAGCATGGACAGTACCATCTCCAGTGCTCCATCTGCGGACAGGTCCACCCGAAGCAGTCTGGGTTTCTTTAGTCGAAAGTCAAGGAAATCGGACAAGGCCGCCAGCGAGACGAGCGAACGGCCGAGTGAACGCGCCAGCGAAATCGGTGACGATGAAATTCCGGAGGAAGCCAATGCTTCGTAATCCATACACATTCATTGAACATTTCATAGATATTTGTCAAAGTCTCTATCATAGATAGACCCGTGCTGTGGGGGTGTTTCCTACAGTCATTCACCATCATTTCTGTCTTTCCTTGGATCGTTTCTATATTTTCTACGGCGTTGAACAGCAACCGGTTCTAGGTTCCAGGATAGCACACATTTCTCTTTTTCAAATAATTCATGCAGGGTCATCTCTGTTTATTCGAGTTTCGTATCTGATTTGTTCATTTTTTCAGAGAGAATCGTAGGATATAGAATTTTCATGCCGTTCGAGCACAACCTCTGGTGTCCGCAGTCGGTTAGGCGGTTGCCGCACAACTCTAGATTTCTTCCTCCCTTCCAGAACGAATCGCCTCTTCTCCGCCCCTCTCTCGGACTCAACCGGCCTGGATAAAGTACAGTAGCGAATATTAATTCAAACATGGCAAATTCAAAGTAATTATTATTCCTTTAATCCCAGCTCACCATGCAATTAATCCACTCTAGACTGATAGCTAATATCCGCTCTTAGATATGAGTATGTGAAAGCGTTCGAGCAGCCGGACATCCTACTCCCCAATACTTGGATCGTCGTGCGTATCGATGGCAGGGGGTTTCACAAGTCAGTTATCCTTCTTTTGTTATTTTTCTCCCTGGACATGCTGCTTTCTCTTATGACCTTTTCTTCCTCGAATTTCTATCGTCATGATCCTCCGATCAAGCAAGCCCCAATACTAACCGTCGAATCAGACTCACCGATCGCTATAACTTCACGAAGCCCAACGATCGCCGCGCGCTGGATCTCATGAACGCCGCAGCCGTGGAAGTCATGAAAGATCTTCCAGATCTGTGTATTGCCTATGGAGTTAGCGACGAGTATAGGTGTGTTCCTATCTCCCCTCGTCCCCTTGTTCTGACATGATATCATGTCGTAGAGAGTTCGAATTCAGACTACTAAATGTCCTCCAGCTTCGTCTTTCATCCAACATGCCAGCTCTTTGAGCGACGCAACGGGTAAACACCTTTCTCTCTCCCTCTTATCTCTGCTACAGTTGGGAGCCATGGTAAAGCTGACCGGTAACAGTAAACTCGTCACGACTATCGTATCAACCTTCACAGCCCACTATGTGTATCTCTGGAACACGTATTTCCCTGATACGCCGCTTCAATCACCGTACTTGCCTTCGTTTGATGGGCGAGCGGTCGTGTATCCCTCGACGAGGAATCTGAGAGATTACATGAGTTGGAGACAGGTCGATTGTAAGTTGTCCCTGCGCTTGCGGTGTTCTATTCATGATGGCGCGTTGAGGGGACAAGCAGCTGACGCGGGCAGGCCATATAAACAATCTCTATAATACGACATTTTGGACGATGGTGCTGCAGGGAGGAATGAGTAATACGGATGCCGAACAGGAGTTGAAGGTGCGTTGCGCTGTGCGGTGTTCTACCGTTGTCGTGGTAGTGCTAGCTAACGTGTGAGATCAGGGTACTGTCTCAGCAGACAAGAACGAGATTCTGTTCAAGAGGTTCGGAATCAACTACAACAATGAAGAGGACATCTACAAGAAAGGGAGTGTGATTTATCGCCAGGTAAGCGGTGCATGCAGGTCTCTATACATTTCCTCGACTAACCCAAAGCGCAGTATCAATTAGAAGACGTCAAGGCGAAAACGTCGGCGGAGGAAGAGCCCGCGCCGTTGCAGGAGCAGGTCTCCAAGACCCAGCAGGAGAAGCTTCGGAAACTGCGTCGGAAGGCTCAGGTGGTGGTTGATCATGTCGATATCATCAAGGATGAATTCTGGGAGCGAAGACCGTGGATTCTATCGGGGAAGCCGGGCAAGTTGCCTGCTGATGTCGGAGTTTAGTTAAGCATTCATGATTCACGTCTAGACTGCATTCGTTATAAATATAATATTTTGATTGATTATAAAGTACTTTTTTGTTGAATCTCAACACTGCAGCCGTGCCAAATGGGTATCTAAAGTCTATCAACGGCCAACCCGCTATGAAATGTACATACGGCAACAAAATACTCAACGAGTATACGAAAGTTCAATCCTGCGTCTTTTTCCCGTCCTTGGACTTTTTCGGCTTCGACGTCGACTTGGGTTTCTCGTCGGCTGAGGATGTCGCCTCCTGCTTCTTGGTCTTTTTGCTCTCTTTCTCGGCCTTCTTCGCCTTCTTCTGCTCCTTCAGAACAGCCGCCTCGTCGCGTCCACTCGACTCAGCCGAATCCAACTCCATCGACACCGGCGTAGGATAGTCATCCTCCGGCTTGTGGTCCTTCTTCTGACGCTTCAGCTCCTTGCGCTCCTTGCGCTCCGCCCTCCTCTTCTCCTTTTCCTCTTTCTTCACCTTCTTCTCCTCCCGCCGCGCCTGTCTCGCAGCCCGTCTCTCCTCCTTCGCTGCCTTCTTCTGCCTCTTCTCCTCTTTGCGCGCCTTCTTCGCCTCTCGCGACTCCTCCTTACTCTCCCCATCTCCCATCTTCCTCTTCACCCCCTTCTCCTTCTTCTCCTCCTTCTTACCCTCCTTCTTCCCCCCAATGGTCCCCGGCACCGTCTCCCCCCTCACAAAAAACCGATACAACTCACTCGTCAACGCATTCGGCTGACTCCCACCAGCAGCAGGCGCCTCACTCCCAACGCCCTTCAACGCGTCCTCGAACCCGCGCAACCACCACTGATTCGTCGGATCCTTGGTCGTCTTTTTCCCAACTCCCTCGTTGCCCTGGCGGCGCGCCACGAGCAGGGGTTTCGTCAGCCCAAGGCCCCCGTGCGTGCCGGGCCGGCGGTTCGGGTTCAGGGGGTTTCCTGGTCCGGTCCAGCCGTGGCGGATTAGGTAGGCTTGGGGGTCCATTTTTCTTTTTGTTGGAGGGGTTGTGGGTGTGATGGGATGGGATGGGATGGGTTTTTGTTGTTGTGGTTCGTGGCTCGTGGGTCTGGCTCTGGCTCTGGCTTTGGCTCTGGCTTTGGTTTCTGGTGTGTGATTTATGTATGCAGGGATGTTCTCGGCGCAAGGAAGGATTTCTTTTGGATATGGTTCTCTCTCTCTCTCTCTCTCTCTCTCTCTCTCTCTCTCTCTCTCTCTCTCTCTCTCTCTCCTCGCTTCGTGGGTGGGAGTGAAGGTGAGGGGTTGGATGGATAGGGCTTGTCGATTCGTTTCGGAATGATAAATCAATTCAATATCCCGGTGGAGGTGTATGGTGTAGGACGTGCTATAGGTATGTACTAGGTAGCGATATCTGATAGGTGTACGGTATAGGCGCTGTGCGATGTGATGGTTTTTTTTCTTCTTTGCGGCGGCTCGCCGGGATGGATGAAGTCGGCGTCTTTTGGAGTCGTTGAGTGGTGGATGATACAACGAAAAAAAGAAAATAAATCTAAGCACTCCTGCTTAATCCGCTCAGGTATTGTGTATATAGAAAGAAGAGGACAAGAGGACAAGAAAGAGTGTGTGAAAAGAACGGCCTGGCGCGTCGCAAAACACAGCAAGAATCGACAACGAGGGAGGTGAAGCGTTTCCGAAGGAAGAAAAAAGTTAGAGAATGGAAATAATTGATGATCCCGCGGAGATAAGAACGGAAGAGATTTTCTACCGTTACTACAGGGACACCATCCGAGAAGGATTCCGGTTCGATCCTGGGCGCGACTATTCTTTTGCTTTTTGGCTCGGTACCTTCCTTACCACGCGCCAATTCATCTTCAACCGTGGTTGGACTTTGTTACTCTTTTTTTTTATATTTAACTTATTGGTATTTTTATTTCGCTACTGGGTTTACTTTAGCTTATGCTAAACTGACTATGTGAGAGTGCTCTACTATGGTAAATTGAATGGTGTCAATCCATTACCTATAGTACAATAAATATGTTCCGACACCCCGACACGGAGGAATATATTTCACCGAACTTCTGTACCTAACTATCACTGACACTAAATTTTCTGCGTATAAACAACTACAACACCACCAATAGTTCAATATCTAATACGGGTTAAACCGTCCCCTGTCCTTACCCCTCTTTCCCTTAGGTCGTGACGTCTTAGTCAAAGAATCCTCCATGTCCATTCCCTCGCCTTGTGGTTTCCAGACACGAACGAATCCATCTTCACCGCAGGTAAACACCGATTGGGACTGGGAACAATTAGTTATTCTGCGCAGTCAAGAACCAAGTACTAGAGTAAAACATACCTGCTCATCCAAATACACAGAACGAACAATCTCCTCGCCGTGACCACCCGGAAGACGCCACAGGTTCTCCCGGTTGAACTGCCATGACGGGCTAGCCGACAGAGGAACCAAGTCCAGGCGTTGTTGGCTGACGTCGTTCGTTAGCACATGCATCATACAGGCCAAGAGCCAGGCAGGAAAAAAAAAAAAAGGGGGAAAGTCATGAAAATGGGCTGGCTGAACGCACCTCGTACTGCCAGCAGCGACGTAGGAACCCTGACTGCCAATGCACAGCTGAGCGACGTACTCGCAGCCAAGCGGTTCTCTCAAGTTCCCAAACTGGACGGGTTCGGGCTCCTGCGCCTGCTCATCTGGGTCCGTGGCCGGGTGGATCGAGAAGACCTCGTCGTGGCTGAGCGCGTAGATCGCCCGCTCGGTAAGGAAGCCGGCGTGGTGCACGGAGCCATGGTTGATGACTTGCACCAGGGCATCGTCTTCATCGGCGATGGTGGTGTTGTAAACATTGACGAGGCCGTCCGTGCTTCCGGACAGCAGGAGGTTCTTTTGCGTGGGATGATATTGAAGCTACCCAATCATTCCCCCCAGTCGATCGTCGTTAGCTTGGTGAACTGGCATGTGTTGTAGGGGAGTTCCCTTGTTCTTTGGGGGTTAATCTAAATCAGGAGGTGCAAGTACAACGCACCTCAGTTACGTCGTCATTGTGGCTCTCAACATATTGGAGTGAGTATTGGCCGGGTGATCTGACATCCCTGTTGCGTCAGTTAGCAGCTCGCAGGATCCAAATAATGGTAAAAGGCAGGAAGTCAGAAGAGGGGGAGGTTGGAGGGAGAGAAAAAAAAAAAAAAAAGGACGGGATGTTGATGCCCATCCACGAAATCTTTGCCTGACAGCGAATCGACCTGACCAGGTTCATCATGAACAGGTGAAAATCCCAGGGCCAGGACGTACCAGAATGCAACAATCGCCTGGGACGACTTAAGCTCGGTTCCAGCAACCAGACTGTTAGTTGCGGCGCAGCAAGCGATGGACAAAACAGGGGCTTGGTTTGCTGCGGCAGTCGAAAGTCAGCATGTAATCATCGGATGCCGTGCATTTCAACTAAGAAATTAAACTTCGAGAGTTGGACAACAACTCATCACAAACATGCATGATAGTAGATTCATCCCGGAATTCGACATTGTGGAAATGAGGGGTTGGAGATGGCGACTCCAAATGATGCTATCCACCCCCGAAAAAAATAGCAAGCACAAAAACATGAAAAAAAAAAAAAGGAAATAGAGGGATGCCTACAAGTCTCCATCCCAGCCACGGCCGCTTTCTTGCCCGTCCGTAAATCCCAGAGCTTCACTTTTCCATCTCTTCCCCCGGTGGCCAGTAACTGCTGGTTGTCATCATAGGACTTCAATGAAGTTACTCCCTGGTGGATGTCCGTAGCCACTAGAGATACATGGTTCAGACTAGCAGCGTCGAAGGTGCGGAGAGAGTTATCGGACGAAATAGTGGCAAATGAAACTGGAGATGACGCCTCAAGGGAGTAGATGTAACTGCCCTCCGCAAGGGAGAGCGAGGAGGAGGCCGTAGCTTTTAGCGTATGCATGGCTAACTAGCCTGTGATCGCCTGGTCAGAAAGGACAAGGAAAAAAGAAAATGGGGAAAGGGAAAAAAAAAAAAAAAAAAAAAAAAAAAAGGAAAAACTCCCGTGGTGGATGGACACACCCCTCCGATAGGATGAACGACAGAAGGATTAGGCCTCAGCCTCAAATAGATAGAGAGCCCCTGGACTGGACCGTCTAATACAAGATTTACTTGGTGGAAAAGCGAGTTGACAATTGTTTGTCGTCGCTGCGGTGTGGCTTGACGGGGAATTCGATATCAAGCCGAGGGTGTGCACGGGAAGCCTCCGTAGCCTCAATCTTTTGCGTCTCTGACTTTGGTTCCTTTTGACGTGGCTGTTTCCAATAGGGATGATGGAACGGTGTGATCCCAAGAGATGATAGACGGTCGCTGATCTTGAACCGAGCCGCTTCTTTTTTTTGTCTTTTTCTTTTTCTTTACTTTTTGCTGTCCTTGATTGCCTTGGAGAGAGTTGATACTTCCAGGATATCCGGAGCGGCGGAAGCCAAGAATTTCCTTTCCTTTTTTCTGCTTTCCTTTTGAGGCCTTACCGCGGCCTTGCTGCCTGATTCTTGGGGCTCACCAACGCCTAGTTGCCATCCCCCAAATCCTTGTACTGTACTTTTCCCATGGATGACAGCCACGAAAAGAAAAACCCAAACAAAAATCCAAATAAACAAAAATCAGGTAATAAAAGCTGCGACAGACCAATGCGAAACAGATTATACGAACGCCATTATGATCTTACAATCCAAAACTGTTGGTTTATCCCTTCCCAACCGAACGAATATACAGGTCCATCCAGAGAAGGGGGAGGTCCCCCCATCAGATGATCAACGATGGATAGATCGAAGAGTGCGCCTTGAGACGATAACAACCGATCGAGCATCCGTCTAGACCGTGAAAACTCGGAACTGCAACCATTCAAGGCTTTTTTCCACCTTCTGGCCAGGGCTTCCGCGCATCCCCACTTTAGCCTGAGACAGGAGGCCGTTGGATTTGATCAACACATGTACTACTGGGGGGGGGGGGGGTGCTTGGACTCCGTAGGCACCACCAGGGGAAGTCTCATGCTGTGCAGATCTACCTTGTCATGATTGATGAATGGGTAGCTGTGTACTGCAGGGGCTCGTCGATTGTTGATATCATCACCCCCCTATCAGTCGCCGAGGACGCCCTCGTGATGCGGGGATCGCACATGACATACCGAATGCTCGCTGCTAGTTGCCTCACAAAAGAACCGGTAGAGAATTCGGTCGAAGCCTTGCCAGATTAGAACGATGAGTTTTCACCAGGATGAGCCGAGTAATGCAGGTGATAGGGCAACTCGACCCCTGACCTTTGGTTGGACAATAGGAATGGTTGAGTATCCATTTCTTGGTCCGATCAGCCGATGGAGGGAGGGGAACTATCCCGAAAAGAAGAAAGAAAAAAAAATTAAAATTAAAAATAATGCAAATAATAAAAACAGAGGGATAAAGGATCAAAGTAAGATGATGACCTCTGAATGGAGCACCAACGACTAATATGAATCAGAGGCTGAAATGGTCGATGGCCGCAGAAGTCTATTCGCAGCGTTATAAGCAAGGTGGAGCCCCGGTGGGAAAATAAAAGATAAAAAATGAAAAGAGAGAGAGGAAGAGAAAGCAGGCGAATTGACAGCAGCTGGGATACCTGCCTACGGAGCACAGCACCTCATTAGCTGCATGTGCACTGCCGCAAAAGGGCCGGGGCTGTTTCGACTGCCCTCCCAGGAGGAGCCAGGGACGCACCGTTGTTACTAAGGATTCGAAGCAACCATGGCCAATAGCAGCCTAGAGGGTCAATCCTAGTCCACCGCTGAAGCGGAGGCATCCTTCCTGCTCAGGCGACCAATAATGGGTTTTCGTCGCAGGGATGACAGCGGATTGGTTCCCCCTTATGCAACCAGCGCAGGAGCATCTCTGTACCTGCTCATGGCACAACTTAGTGGCTGCATCGGAGTCTAAGTTGGTTTCCCCAAGAATATAAAACCTGGAAGGTTTCGCATGATCTACTCGGTGATAATCGTTTGATTAGGTACGCTTCCCCCCACCTTTTTTTATCCAATCCTTCATTTGGAAGGTGGAATTTTTTTTTTCGGTCAAATGGTTTTATAGAAGCGTTGTGCGACGTGTCAGTCCGAGGGAGAATCTTTTATCTGGCCGGGAAAAAGGAAACTCTCCGGGCACTAATGGGATAACCGTGAATCGAGTGGATGTGAGATTAGCTTCGAATGAAGGATGGTGTCTATTGATGACTTGTCATTGCGCCGTCACCCCCAGGGACCGGTGTCTCGTTTTATTTCATGGTTCGGGCCGGCGCCAAACATCGACCATGGTTCTCCCGCGAGTCATGTAGGTCCAGAGTCCAGACACCTCAAGATGTCTTGTGTCGTGCTGGCAGGCAGTCGATCGACCACCTGGTGAAACGGGATGGGAGGGGCGGCGTTGGGTAGAAAGCGCTTATCCACGATTGATGATATGGTACCGAACTTCAGCGATGTTGGCGAGAAGAGGGGGGCGTCTCAAAATTAATCTTCCTAGCTGGTTGAGAGTCTAGAGAGAGGGAAGACCATGGTTGAGAAGCAGGACTGGCGAGACGCCGGCGAATGAAAGTGGGGAACAGTCGCGCGGTAGATATATCCGGTCAGCGCGGTGGAGACAATCGGTTTTGATAAGAGCGAGTCATACTGTATACGGAGTAGAAGGCAACAAGCAAGGACGGTAGGCGAAAGGACGGCGCAGGTCAGCTGCAGGTCTTGTTCCACAGAACCATTCCTTGGTGGCATTCTTGAGAGGAGAGGAAAAGGGGGGCTGGTAAAGAGGTTCACGGCTGCAAGGAAGACAGGGGAGTGATTTGGATCGGGTAAATCCCTCACAGGGTTAGAGAGCTATAGAAGATTGAGAGCAGGGAGAAGAGAAGAAGTCGACTCCAACTCCAACTAATTACACCCTACGCCGTGGACGGGGATTAGGTAAGTCCTCGCCCCTTTCTTAGTTACATATTAGACCGGGATTCGGGGGACCTTGTCATCCAATGGTTCTGGGCTAGACGACCGTGATAGGATACTGAGGTTTATATCGTGGCCAGATCTAAGGGGAGGAAATACGTCTGGTTCATTGACTGTCATCATCGTCATGATTACTTGTTCAAGTAAAATTTTCGCAGCGCCGAAATATGGGCATTAATCTATTTTCTACCCAGGATTATGTAGGAGGTGCCTTAATAGGCATAACCCCATTGGTAGTAGCTCCTCGTCCGGAATAATATTCCTCACCGCCGAAAACGAAATGAAATTCAGTATGGACGATGGAGTCTTTGGAAATTATGGATCCTTCCAAGATCACGGAGAGAACCGGCCAATTAACGGTTAGTCGATCGGTCAATCAATACGCCCGATATGTTTGTTTTCATATCGCATCAAAAGGGGACAGATAAGTGTAAAGATTTTTTGAAGGGAGATGTAAATTCCAAAGATATAGAAAATTGAAAATTGACTGGAAGTATACAATACTACCTAGAAGATCGGACACGGACGCGGACTTAGAGGTGAGTCTGTCAGCCACGGAGTACAGGGGAGTACTGTAGGATGCATGGAGCAAAAATAAATCTTATGCATCATGCTCGACCCAGGAATCTGGGAAGCGGTGAAATGATCAGCCCGATCATTATTGAGACAAACCAGTGAATCACAGGCAGGGCCATACATTTCGTACTAATGATGGGAGGGGGAAGGGAAGGGAGCCTACAGAACGGAAGGATCGCTAGCCAGGCTCCCCCAAACTTCCCAAGTTCCCAACACTGAACACGGGCGTCATCTGAGGGGCAGATGATGGCCCAGTAGATGATAGTTGATGCACGTCCTCGGTCCGTCCGAATTGATATCATACTAAAAAGAGTTCGGCGCGAAGTTACTTCGGTCGGACAGCCTGTCAAATGTCAATCATCAAGTGAAGATCGCTCAACCTTGGTCGGGGTCTAGGACGGCGCGTGGAGGATTAGCGGGTCGAGCTGCCGTCCGAAGTTACTCGGACACCGTCGACCGACCATGTGGGCTTGGTGAAGAAATGAGGGTACTCAAGGTAACAACGCGAGTCTGTCGGTTGCAGAGGAGGTGGAAATCCTCTGTAGATGGTAACTTAACGAGGCAACGCTCGTATAACCGTGGGGACCTGGGCTCGAGACGATGTCACTTACTTCGGTGTAAGTTACTAGTTATAGTTATGAGTTGTCTCCGTGACGTTGCTTAGTATGGAGAGTTGGAGATGCCTTCGACGCCAGACCTTGCATAGCTCCATAATCCGAAACGAACCGATCCACTTCGAAGCGGCTGCACGCAATGCCGTGATTAGTGACCCTGCGGAAATGGAGGGCTGGGGTCGTCTTTGGTTTGCTCCTCGGACACTACGGGGGGAACGCTCGAAGGGGGCCACGCCCGAAGCTTCGAATCCTGCAAACCACTGCGTTGGTACCGCTGCCTGACGCTGGCTGCCTGAAAATGCGGGCAGCAACTACTAGCAGCTAGGTATGTACCTAGAATCTTACGTTAGCGGCCCAAGCAGGGCAGGGCGAAGGAGGGGAACGGACGGAGGACAAAGGGTAGAGAACTGGAGACTAAAGGGTGAGGGGGGGAAAAAGGTTGAATCATTTAATTAAGTGTGGGAGGCGGACCGCATCCCGCCCGGAAGTCACTTCTTTTGTAGTTGGCTTTGGACCCATCCATTTAATTTTCTTTTTCTTCCTTCTGGTCGTGCCCCTCCTTCTTTCAGTCTCTGGAGGCTTCTCCGTAGGTATTTACGAACTAAATGCCAAAAAAAAAAGGACAGAAGATAAAATGAGATAGACTCAGGTGAAAGAATAGTAAAAAAATATACTGAAATTACAACCGCTTGGGGGGGGTATGAATATTAATAGTTGGGGCTAAACTTAATGTAGCTGTTGGCTATATTTTTTATTTTTGGTGCATTCCCTGTCATGTTTACCTGTTTGTTCTAAACCAAGGCACTCATTGTATGAGCATTGGACAATGGAGAATCTAACTCACCTCACTCCGTACTCTCCATGAATAATCATTGTCCTGGACTATCTAGATCGTCTACCCATTAAGAACATACATCGACTGTCCTAATTGCGAGTGGCTCAACCAACCCCTCCTGATTAGTCGGGAGGTTTCAGTCGAGTTCAGGAGACAAAGTCAAAATAATCCTTTAATTTATTCTGCGAAAGGTTATCGCTGCTGGCCCGACCAAATTCGATCCAGTCCAATCCTTTACCGCCACTTTATTCTTGATCGATCATTGGACTCGTAAAATGGTGCGAGGGCCCGAAGACTCGGGTGGGTGATTTTTAGGGCTTTTTCTTTTTTTTCTCTTTTCTTTCTTTTTCTCAACCCCCTCTTCTTTTCTTTTAGACCAAAATAGATAAATAAAATTTGTTTTTTTCTCTCGACATGTGGCTTTTACGGAGTAGCCGGCAGCATCGCCGCTATCCTACCAGCACCTACTACTAATATCCATGCATCCCGGCACGCCTCCGGGCTTCCCACACGCATCCGTACAGGTACCGCATGTATCAGATACCCAATAATATCGGGCACTATAGCTGGATGGCGAAGTAGATGGACGTCACCGTCAAGTACCTTCTTACATCATTAAAAAAATCTCTCCGCTGAGGTGGTCCCTCGCTGACTCCTTCAGTCATCAGCGCGAGCAACTAAACACCAGTAGCAGTAGATGATGGTGATCCATGTATCCATGTAAACATCCTACTACTATCTAGTGACGGACAAACCCGCAACCATGGTTGATGGAGGGGCTTCCATGAGTCTATTGAGCCAATGAACCAGATGAATACCCAAGTGTAAGCTGGATGATGGTACGCTAGCGCAACCGAGTAAGTAAGTCAACCAAGCCAGTCCGTGTAATACTTCGATTGTTGGACAGCCGGCGCCCAGTGAGCCAGGACACATATATATCCATTGCTAGTACCGAGTGTCTTGTCGACCATCCCGGCTTGTGCGTGTTCCTTTGTTTTGCTCACCTCGCACCTACCCCTTTTTTCTGGAATCCGCATCTCCCCCCCGGTCGTCTTAACCGGAACTCATTATCAATCGCTCGTGGAAAGGCTGATTCTCAGCGCCTCAGGCCCCCTAACCGCCCCGCCTTCGCGCCCGTGGACCCAACGGGGACAAGACAGCGGCTGCAGCAACCTTAAAGAAAAGCCCTCCATTATTTTTATTATTTTTATTTATTATTACTCATTATTGGGGATATTAATTGTTTTATTTATTTTATTCATTTCTTTTGGAGGGTCTCGTCCTGGTGAACAATCCTCTCCACCCTGCTTTCCTTCCATTTTTGGCCGTGACCTACTTCGCTTCATCTACCTTCCCTCTTCCCTTTCCCTAGGCAAATCTTCCATTACTTGACTCCTCCCTTTCCCCCCTCCACTTTCCCTGTTGGGCGCCTTTCTTGCAATTGATACCACTGCGGCTCGCCCTGCGAACCAAGGTTGATTAAGCTCCATCTGTCATTGCTCGCGTCCAGTAGGTCTCCGTGCCGTGACCGCTACTTTTTTTTTTTTTCTTGTTTGGCTGAACTTCGATCATCGCGGGGGAAGTAGCACGGCGCCTGTTTATTTCATTATCTTTCCACTTCTTTATTTTTCTCATTTTCCTGGTTTTGAATTTTCGGGATTATTTATTTTCTTGCCCATTGCCTCTCTCTGGTCGTGGTTGGCAATCTTCCCATGATTCAGTTCTGGCCCAGCTAGGTGCATTCAAAAGTGTGATCTGCTGCAAGTCGCCTCCATTTTTATTTTGACTCGTTCTTTTTTTTTTTTTCTTTTTATTACTATTTCTATTTCTATGCCCTGTGGCGGGCCAATACCCTGACTGACCTCTTCAACCTCTCGTACGGCGAACAGTATCATTTCGCAAACCAGTACCGGACTATTCTCGGGATTTATGCCCCATTATATCTTTTCTTTGCACTCCCACGAGCTGTCCTGCTCTATGTTCTGCCTGTCGTCTGGTCTATATTCCATATATCTGCTCCACCGACTTCCGCGATACTGACATCAACCCGCCACCTTCTCGCCCGGGCACCATCCCCCACCTCTCTCCAAACAAGCGAGATAGTTTCTTTCCCGACAAGATCTCGTTTTGTGCCTTCCGTGATGTTTGGGAACGGTCAAGTCGAACGGCGACCTCTCGCGATGGCTTCCCCGCCTCAGAATCACTTCTACTCCCAAACGACGGATGCGAACCGTTCGAGAAACAATTCGGACGCAATGGACATCTATATGATCACCGATAGGGATGCTGCGAGAGAGGAAGCGTCTGGTTATAGCTCTTGGAATCGCAATGGGTCACCGAGCATGAACTCTACTTATAGCAAGTATTTCTCTCTGATTTCCTTACAGTCTTGCCTTGTGATCGCGTCCCCCACTTGCCGTTTCCCCCCGCAGCCTTGCCCATTAATATAAGTAAGCTTGGGATCATTGGACGGCTAATGTGCGATCCCTGATCGATTTCTTTGCGATTATAGGAGCTCCGAGAAACCGCCTTTCCATGAAGAGAACGGACGCACCTACCATGGTTTTCGCCGAGGAGTTTACCAGCTGCCTTGCGATGAGCAGGAACAAGATCGCCTTGACATCTTCCACAAACTGTTCACCGTGGCGCGTGTCTCGGATGGGTTGATTTATGCTCCTCATCCGAGAGATGGCCGGTTTTTGGACCTGGGATGCGGGACTGGGATCTGGTCGATTGATGTGGCCAACAAATACCCCGAAGGCTTTGTCGTGGGCGTTGACCTTGCTCCTATACAACCACCCAATAAGCCGCCCAACTGCGAATTCTACGCGCCATTCGATTTCGAGAGTCGCTGGACCCTGGGAGAGGAATCGTGGGACCTCATCCATCTGCAAATGGGCTGTGGTAGCGTGATAGGCTGGCCGAACCTGTACCGGAGAATATTTTCCCATCTACGGGCGGGTGCTTGGTTCGAGCAGGTAGAAATTGATTTCGAACCTCGGTGTGACGACCGCCCGCTAGAAGGGCTGGCTTTGCGCCAATGGTACCAGCTCCTAAAACAGGCCACACAAGACACCATGCGCCCAATAGCACACAATTCTCGCGATACCATCAAAGACCTTCAGGAGGCCGGGTTTACGGAAATCGATCACCAAATGGTCGGGCTACCTTTGAACCCATGGCACCAGGATGAACACGAGAGGAAGGTTGCTCGATGGTACAACTTGGCCATCTCCGAGAGCATTGAGTCTCTCAGCCTGGCCCCGTTTAGCCGAGTCTTTGGCTGGGATTTGGATAAAATCCAGCGTATTGCTGCCGACGTGAAATCAGAAGCCTTCAACAAGGAAATCCACGCCTACAACATTCTACACATATACCAGGCGCGGAAACCCCCGAACAACTGATCGGCAGCTTACAAGCCGCGCGAGACAGACAGGCACCGGTCAGGATACGCCAGTGTCAATACTCGCGCCAGGGTTGACGAGTCGATGAAACAAAGTATTTCACTCCCCTCCCGATTGTTTTTCTCCGCTCCTGGGTGAGCAGTGTAGATCACTGCGGCTGGAGATCGATCCCTTGCCTCTGAGGAGCGATTTTGCACCCGAGTCTCACCCCTCTCGTACGGGCTGGGGTAAATGATTGTGTATTTGCGCATTGATCATCCCTGGCCGCACCACGATCTTCAGAATAACGGTAGCAGTCTTGCGGAAAATTAGCACGACCGCTAGTCAAAACCCGAACAGTACTCTGTTCATACTCTGTTTCATGCTCCTTCGGGGATGGTAGCATTGCAAGTCATGCCGCGACAATCGTCCACATTGCATTACGCCATGCCAGTGCTGCTGCATTCCGTCGAATTTTGCGGCTACCTTCTTCAAATTACACTAGTTGACCTATCCTAAAGGTAATGGTTATTGTGAAGTTGAAGTCGGAGTCGAGGTCTTGATAGATGAAGGCAAATGCAAGGATAAATCATCGCATCTCCCCTTAGAACACCTATCGGGACTAGCTTTTGCCGTATGGCCGGGAGATCCAGGATATGGGGAATACCTGCATTTTCTTGTCAGGTGGCCTCTCATGCCTCCCCGTTCATATCTGATATCTACTGGTATCTTAGGTTTGAGATCTCTTGCTGGTGGCTGTATAGTTCAGACCAGTTTTCTTTTTCTTCTATTCTTTCTTTTTTCTTTCTAAAGACTATAACAAAGCTTCATCAAAAATATTATTCATATTGGCTACAGAACCAAATTCATTTTTTGAGTTTCATCAGTTGGTTCTTAAAAGTAGGCACTTACTTGATATATTGATTGCTGCTACTCCGCGCAATGACTTGTAATCAAGTATCAGATACTGTGGTATTGGGTATAGATAGGTACTTCCAAGATATGACAATCGTCACCAGAAACGCTCATAACCTCATGCATGACCTTCCAACAACGACCGAAGAAAAGAAAAAACCCCCGAATTCAAATCCCAACGGTCTAAATGATAATATAAACTTTCCTTCCCTAGATGATGAGCCCAAAGAGATTGATAGTAAGACAGATGAATAGAACGGAAATTAAAGTTAGATCGGGGAGTTCATCGACGCCGCTCCCTCCCCCCTCTGCCGGTCCCGTTTCTCCCACCACCCGCAGTTGAGTCCTTATCGCCGTCGTTGTTCATCCACTCGCGATTGGCACCAGGGCTGCGTCGACGCATGGTCCCCGGTCCCACGGCCACGATATCCTCTTCGCTCTCGCTATCGGAGATGTCCAGGAGGATAGGCATTCGGAAGGAATCAATCTCCTCGTCTGCGTCGCTCTTCTGGGAGTCGATGGTCAGGACGTCAGGGACTTCGTCTTCCTGGTCGAGACGACGTTTGTGGATCTCTTCGGCCGGATGGACGTCGAATTCGTCTTCGCGTTCGACGTACTCGACGTTTTCTTCAACTTCGCCGAAATCAGGTGCTAGGGCGGACCATTTCTGCGGCGTCACGATGGACCAGGTGTAGATATGTCCGGATTCAAGACCGCAGGCGACGACCATGGGTCGATGGGGGTGCCATTCCACGACGCCGAGCTCTTCTCGCGGCCCTTCGAGTATCTTGACCAGGGAGCCGTGGCTGCGTTCCCACACGTAGATGTCGGGGTTCATGTAGGTAGAAGCGGTGACAAATTCGCTGGTGGATGAGAAGGTGACGTGGTTCCAGCTGAGGCGGTTGACGACGTCTTGGAATTTATGCTCGACTTGTAGCTTGATGCTGGCGAGTTCGAGATCAATGCCGAGCTGGGAGAGATCGGGCATGAGGATCGTGCGAATGACTCGATCGGAGCTGTTGATTAAGATATCTCGTCCGTTACTGGAGAGGCGTATAAGAGTCACTAAGCCGTTGCAGAGCCGCGAGGAGTGAATGGTGGTGCAGGTTTGAGTCTCGATGATATTGATCCAGCCCTTAGAAGTCCCAGCGATAATATGATTTCCTAGCGCAGTGAAGATGGTCACGCAGGTCGAGTGCTTTGCATCCTGGGCTGCTTGCTTTGCGGCCACGGCGGGGTCAACTTCTTCGGACTTGGGGCGGAACGGAGCGGAGGGAAGGATGCGCTTGATGGGTTTGGGAGATGAGACATCGACAAGCACTGGCTGCTCTTCGAATAGAGAGGCGACAAATAACAAGCTAGAGGACGAGAGGTCGTTAGTATGCAATGCGATTTCGAATGCCAGGACCTAAGCAATGATCGCAACAACTTACTGGTTGTAAGGATGTAGTTCGGCAATGTACACAGGAGCTTCGAACCGGACGGTGCGCACCCTTGACCCGTCTTTCAGATCCCAGAGGATGCACTTCCAATCTTGTGAGGAGCTTAGAAGGTAACGACCATCCCTAGACCAACTTTATACGGATTGAAGTGAGCCTTTGCGCAATCGTAAAAATAACGGCGAAATATATACCTGAGCGATTGGATCTGTCTAGTGTGACCCCGTAATTTTCGCGCCACTCCATTTGTTTCGATGTCGAAAATCACCACGATACCGTCTACCTAACATTATGGGTCAATATTTCGTAGGTGGGATGAGGTTGGTGGATATCGATGGGGAGACATACTCGTCCGGAGGCTAGATAGTCGCCCCTGCGATTGAAGCGTAATGACGTCGCATGACCGCTTCCTGAAGCTGTTAGTGATTGGGCGCTATTGCCAAAAAGGAAAAAGGATCCATACTCAGTTTCTCTGTTAGGGTGTCCGGGTAGTCCTGAGCCAGGACAAAGGGATCAATAAGGGAGAGATTCATTGCGCCGAATAAAGAGGTTGCGCCGTCAAAGAAAGTGACAGGAATAGTAACAAGGAGGTAAGGGGAAGACGAAGAGGGAGAACCTGAAAGATCACCGTAGGATCCTAGCCCAGAAAGAAGGCCAGGATGACTGGCTGAGAACAATCATCCAGTGCAACAGGGACGCTACTGCGAATGCCTGCAGGCGGGGAGATTCATGGTTGGCAGGTGAATCTGATGAATTCTGGAAGGTTGGAACCTGGGGCTGCCGGGCGGTCAGAGGGCCTCTAAACGGTGAAGGGAAGGATCCACCGCCTTCCCTTATCACTCGGTCTGATTGATGCTCAGCTATCGGTCACAGCCGTCTGCCAAGGTATGGGTCTTGGCATGGACGTCTTTTAATTGCCACCGCGCTAGTGCCGGGTTGCGGCTCAGAAAACTCGTGCCCCATCGACCACCGACCTGACGTCCAACCATCTCCCTTTCATCACCTCGACACGCTGCTTTCCCATCGCCCAACGCCCCCGACCATCGCGTTTCGCATCGCGATATCACTCTTTCAGTTGGACGATTCGCCTCCATCGATCGTGGCCCTTTTTTCCTTCGCTCTTTTTCGAGTTCGCGACGTCGGTGGATAAGGTCGCAGGCGCCCTCGTGGCAAGGGCTGCCCAAGGCCTCAGCCGGCCAGCTGCTTCGCAAACTCCTCAACTGTCGCTTTTGCACATTTGAGAGTTAATCCCATCGACTCCTTGGACTGATTATTCGCGATTTTCTTTCTTTCGCATCGCCCGTTTCTTTGCGATACGTGACCTGCCACCGTCTTATCTCTCGAGCAACGCATCTCCGTGACCGACTGTCATCATGTCGAACGTGTTTTTCCCCTACTCCAAGGCGCCTTTGCGCACCATCAAGGAGATCCAGTTTGGTCTCTTCGCCCCCGAGGAACTCAAGCGGATGAGTGTGGTACATGTGGAATACCCGGAGACGATGGTGAGTCTCTTTTCTTTGTCTGTCGGTCACTATACCATCCGGGATGCTAATGGGACATGAAAACACCAGGATGAGCAACGACAGCGCCCCCGGACAAAGGGTCTAAATGATCCTCGCTTAGGAACAATCGATCGGCAATGGAATTGTGAAACTTGTGAGGAAGGCCAAAAAGAATGTCCCGGACACTTCGGGCATATCGAACTTGCCACTCCAGTTTTCCATATCGGTATGTTACTTGTTCATTTCTGAAACAAGCACTGGATATAATCGTTTGGGTATTCGTGCTGACACTTTCTTTGTTTAGGTTTTTTGACTAAGATCAAGAAGCTACTCGAGACGGTCTGCCACAACTGTGGAAAGATCAAAGCCAATACGGTTAGTCATCCCTTACGGGATGGCAAGACTATAGATGGCATTGCTGACCTAGAGCCAGTCCGACCCCAAATTCCTAGAAGCCCTGCGTATGAGAGATCCGAAACGACGATTCGACAACATCTGGCGCCTGTCCAAGGATGTTTTGATATGTCAGGCCGACCAACCTGAGGACGACGACCCGTTTTCGAAAGAAGCCTCGAAGCCCACGAGAAACCATGGCGGGTGTGGGAATGCCCAGCCCCAGATTCGGAAAGAAGGCATCAGCTTGGTTGGAACATGGAAGCCTAACAAGAGCATGATGGACGATGACATGGACATGGCGCAGCCGGAAAAGAAAACCATCACCCCAACAGTGGCACTGAATGTGTTTCGCACCATCTCCCATGAAGATGTTCGCATCATGGGGCTGAGCAACGACTATGCCCGCCCGGAGTGGATGGTTGTCACCGTCTTGCCGGTCCCGCCTCCCCCTGTCCGTCCTAGTGTGCTTGTGGGTGGTAGCACAAGTGGCCAGCGTGGTGAGGATGATTTGACTTACAAATTGGCTGAAATTGTGCGCGCAAACCAGAATGTCCAGCGCTGTGAGCAGGAAGGTGCCCCGGAGCACGTGGTGCGTGAATTCGAGTCGCTACTGCAGTACCATGTCGCTACTTATATGGACAACGATATTGCTGGTCAACCGAAGGCCATGCAGAAATCGAACCGACCGGTCAAAGCTATTCGCAGTCGTCTGAAGGGTAAGGAAGGTCGTCTGAGACAGAACTTAATGGGTAAGCGTGTGGACTTTTCCGCGCGTACAGTTATTACTGGTGACCCCAACTTGTCTCTGGACGAGGTCGGTGTTCCCAAGAGTATCGCGAGAACCCTGACGTATCCCGAGGTTGTTACTCCTTACAACATCGAGAAGCTGCAGAATCTGGTTAGCAATGGTCCTAATGAGCACCCCGGAGCACGGTATATTGTTCGAGATAACGGCGAGCGCATTGATTTGCGTCACGCTAAACGGGCCGGAGGTCAGCAACTGCTCTACGGCTGGAAAGTCGAACGTCACGTCATGGATGGCGATGTTATTCTTTTTAATCGACAGCCCTCTCTGCACAAGGAATCTATGATGGGTCATCGCGTTCGTGTCATGCCGTACTCAACGTTCCGACTTAATTTGTCTGTTACAACTCCCTACAACGCCGATTTTGATGGTGATGAAATGAACTTGCACGTTCCTCAGAGTGAGGAATCGCGAGCCGAACTTAGCGAGCTTGCACTGGTCCCATGCAACATTGTGTCACCACAGCGAAACGGACCGCTGATGGGTATCGTGCAGGACACGCTCTGTGGTATTTACAAAATTTGCCGTCGTGATGCGTTTTTGACTAAGGACCAAGTGATGAACATTATGATGTGGGTACCTGACTGGGATGGTGTTATTCCGCCTCCGGCCATCTTGAAGCCTAGGCCCAGATGGACTGGAAAGCAGATGATCAGCATGGCTCTTCCTCCTGGTCTCAACCTTCTGCGTATTGATAAGGACAGCTCGCCCCTCTCAGAGAAGTTTTCACCTCTGAACGATGGTGGTGTCCTGATTCATGGTGGACAGTTGTTGTATGGAATGCTTTCCAAGAAGACTGTTGGAGCCAGCGGTGGCGGTGTTATTCACACCATCTTCAATGAGTATGGACCACCCACTGCTGTGTCCTTCTTCAATGGAGCTCAAACAATCGTCAACTATTGGCTGTTACATAATGGTTTCAGTATCGGTATTGGTGACACTATTCCGGACGCTCTCACGATCCAGAGAATCGAAAATTGTGTGCGTGCCAGGAAGCAAGAGGTCGACGAGATCACTGAAAGTGCAACGGCGAATACCCTTGAAGCGTTGCCCGGTATGAACGTGCGAGAAACTTTCGAGAGTAAGGTCTCGCGTGCTCTCAACAACGCTCGTGATGAAGCCGGTAGCGAAACAGAAAAGAGTTTGAAGGATTTGAACAATGCCATCCAGATGGCTCGCTCTGGATCAAAGGGTTCAACCATCAATATCTCTCAGATGACTGCGGTCGTGGGTCAACAGTCCGTGGAAGGCAAACGTATTCCTTTCGGGTTCAAGTATCGTACGTTGCCCCATTTCACGAAGGACGACTATTCGCCTGAATCTCGTGGTTTCGTGGAGAACTCATACCTGCGAGGTCTGACACCGACTGAATTCTTCTTCCACGCCATGGCTGGTCGCGAGGGTCTTATCGATACTGCCGTCAAAACGGCCGAAACAGGTTATATCCAGCGAAAACTGGTTAAAGCCTTGGAAGAGGTCATGGTCAAGTATGATGGTACTGTCCGAAACAGTATGGGAGATATCATTCAGTTTGTGTACGGAGAAGACGGTCTGGACGGTGCTCACATTGAAAACCAGCGAGTCGATATCATTAAATGCTCTGATGACAAGTTCAGAGATCGTTTCCGTGTTGATCTCATGGACCCTGAGCGCAGCCTTGGGCCTGATGTCTTGGAGCAGGCCAATGAGATTGCAGGTGACGTGGATGTTCAAAGATATTTGGATGAGGAGTGGGAGCGACTTCTGAAGGACCGGGCCTTCCTCCGGACTGTCGCCAAGGAAGACGAGGAGATGATGCAGCTTCCCATCAACGTGCAGCGTATCCTTGAGACTGCCAGAACTACATTCAGAATCCGCGAAGGAACGATCAGCGACTTGCACCCAGCGGATGTTGTCCCACAAGTGCAATCTTTGCTTGATCGGTTGTTGATTGTACGGGGAGATGACGATATTTCGCAAGAAGCTCAGGAGAATGCCACCCTGTTGTTCAAGGCGCAGCTCCGCAGTCGTCTTGCATTCCGCAGACTGGTCACGGAGTATTCCTTGAACAAACTGGCCTTCCAGCATGTGATTGGTGCCATCGAGAGTCGATTTGCCAGAGCTGCTGCCAGCCCTGGTGAAATGGTTGGTGTTTTGGCTGCTCAGTCAATTGGTGAACCGGCTACGCAGATGACTCTTAACACCTTCCACTTTGCTGGTGTGTCATCCAAGAACGTCACACTTGGTGTTCCCCGTCTGAAGGAAATTCTGAATGTCGCCACCAACATCAAGACGCCGTCTATGACTGTTTACCAAGAGCCCCACAAATCTGGTGACAAGGAGGGCGCTAAGCAGCTACGAAGTGCTGTTGAGCACACTAGCCTGCGGTCTGTTACTGAAGCCACGGAGATTTACTATGATCCGGACATCCAAACTACTGTCATCGAGAATGATAGGGATATGGTGGAGTCCTACTTCATTATCCCCGAGGATGTTACGGACGATTCTTCCCGCCAGTCGAAATGGTTGCTCCGTATCATTTTGAACCGACCGCAACTTCTTGACAAAGGTCTTACTGTGCAAGATGTTGCAGCTAGGATTAAGCAAGCGTACCCCAAGGATATCGCTGTAATTTTCAGTGATAACAACGCAGATGAGCAAGTCATTCGAATCCGGCAGATTCAAGACAACAAGGAGGATGATGATGACGAGGACATCGAGTACGATGTTACACTCAAGAAACTGGAGCAGCATCTCCTGGACACCCTTACTCTTCGAGGCGTTGATGGCGTCGAACGCGCGTTCATTAACGAAAAGAACAAGATCCGTGTTCTTGAAGATGGTTCATTGTTCACCAGCAAGAGTGACCCTAAATGCAAAGAATGGGTTCTCGAAACCAGTGGCTCATCTCTCGGTGCGGTTTTGGCCATTCCAGGCGTCGATGCCAGTCGCACGTACTCCAACCAGTTTATTGAAGTTTTTGAAGTCTTTGGTATCGAGGCTGCTCGTACCGCCGTTCTTCGCGAGTTGACGCAGGTGCTTGCCTTTGACGGTTCGTATGTCAACCACCGTCACCTGGCGTTGCTTGTCGACGTCATGACCGTGCGAGGCTATCTGACTCCTGTCACTCGTCACGGTATCAACCGTGCCGACAATGGTGCACTGATGCGCTGCTCTTTCGAAGAGACCGTGGAAATTCTGTTAGAAGCGGCCGCTTTCGGTGAACTGGATGACTGCCGTGGTGTTTCCGAGAATTTGATTTTGGGACAGATGGCACCTGCGGGTACTGGAGAGTTCGACATCTATCTTGATCAGAGCTTGCTCAACACCGTTGTATCGAACAATGCTCGCTTTGGTGTTATGGGTGCTATTGGCGCTAAGGACGCAATCATCAATGATGGTGCTGCAACCCAGTATGACACTGGGTCACCCATGCAAGAGAACTCCTACATTGGTACCCCTGATCCGGAATCGAACTTCTCTCCTATCCGCCAAGCCGGCGCTGAGACTCCTGGTGGATTCACTGAGTACCAACCCAGCGGTGGTTTCGGTGGATTCAGCCCTGCGCCCACGAGCCCTGCTGGCTATTCCCCGAGTAGTCCGTTCAGTGCAAACCCGACATCCCCTGGCTATTCACCTACTTCAAGCTACTCTCCTACGTCCCCTGGCATGGGTATTACCAGCCCTCGCTTCATGACGTCTCCGGGATTTTCTCCTGCTAGTCCGTCGTTTGCACCAACGTCGCCGGCCTACTCGCCCACGTCTCCTGCCTATGGCCAGGCGTCGCCAACCTCACCGTCATACTCACCAACTTCGCCAGGCTTCTCGCCTACGTCGCCCAATTACAGCCCGACGTCGCCAAACTTCAGTCCCGCCTCGCCTGCGTTTAGTCCCACGTCACCGAGCTATAGTCCTACCAGTCCTGCAATTGGTGGTGCCGGTCGACATCTTTCACCTACCTCACCTACGTCTCCCAAATACACACCTACTTCACCCGGATGGTCTCCCACGAGTCCCCAGACGTATTCTCCTACATCGCCCAACTTTTCCGGCTCGCCGACTTCTCCCGGAGGAGTCTCTCCTGGTTACAGTCCGACGTCGCCGAGCTTCAGTCCTTCGTAAGTCTTCCACCCTGTCATGGTCAAATGAACCCGTGTACTTACATATCCTTTAGTTCGCCCCGTCAGTGAGCTGGAAATCTTGAAGGCTGACAACCCTTTTCTGTATCAATGTACTACCACCTGCATATCAGGACAACCTTCAAACCTCAAAACACACACAAAAAAAAAAAAAAAAAAAAGAGAGAGAGCACATTTTGCATCTTATGCGCGGAATTGGTTGGTTATTTCTTCTACTATTTGGGCGTCTGCAGCCTTCGTTTTTCTTTCCCCCCTGAATGTACGCTTTCCACGTTTTTAGCCCCATGGATTTATTTCCTTTAGTCTTTGAAAAAACCCCGGCCGAAATTGTGACCGAAACTTGTTGGCTGGTGATGCATGATTTCTTTTCTCTTCAGAACATGGAAATACCAAGCGTTTTTAGAATTTGAAGAGCCGCGCGATTGACCTCCCCATGTTCTAGGGACAGGCTCGTTGATTTTTGCTTGGACTTTGTTGTTTCCCTGGATTTGCATGGAGGGCAACTGCTATTCGCGAGTGTATTAATGATGTGGTCCTTTTTTCTTTTCTTTGTTTCTTTTTTCTTTTCTTTTATTTCCTGTATACAGGTTGCACCGATGGATTATGGACCGAGAAGATGAAAATGTTATAAAAAAAAGATAAAAAAAAGATAAAAAAAATGAAAAGATCTGATGAAGCACCGTGTTGTTCGTAACTATGTACTAAGTAGTGGTGGTAGTAGATCACCGTAGTTAGGGCCGGTGGTTTGTCAGCCGCCCAGGAATCGGGGAAACGAACCTCCGCTTGGACAGGTGGCCCGATCCGCTCAAGCGTGCTCGGGACCACTTAGAGGACATCTCCGGTCCCCGCCGACTTAACCAGGCACATAAATCGGCCCTTGATGACGTTCTAATTCAGGACTGAGTCGCCATGTGCCGCTTATTACTGCATTCATCTGATATCTCGAACTCACGATGAGGAACCTATGGTTATGGCGCTTTCTGCCCTTAGTGTTCCGTGAGTGCCCCCGCTGCTACTGCTGCTAGGAGTCGATGACGCGACGAGGAAGCTGACATTGTTCGTCTGTTAACCAGTGCTACTGCAGGCCTATGTGGTGGAGTCTAAGGGACAGACCGATATTCCACTACAAGATGCTACTCATGAATCACCCAAACGATCTTCCCAAACAGGATATGACGCCCAACCGGGGAATGGTGAGTTGATCCTGGCTTATGGCTTTAGTACACCCATTGGGACACGGGACTGACAGTCAAGCGATTATTTACGATTAGAACACGTAAACGCCGCACTTACGATCCTTCGTGACTCCAAGATCTCCGTCGTACCGAACGAAAAACCATCTGGCCTTATCGGATACGGATTACACTACACCCAACAGGCTTTCCGCGTACTGTTCTTGAACGGACCGCAGCCCGAGAATGCTGCTCGACAGAAGATCCATCCGAATCTCGCCAAAGCGGTGAATGAGTTGACGATAGCTACAGAGAACCAAAATGCCGACGCGATGTTTCTACTAGCGGAAATGAACTTCCACGGCAACTTCACTCACCCCCGGGACTTCAAACAGGCGTTCTATTGGTACCAGAAACTGGCGTCCTTGACCGGAAACAATACGGCACAGTATATGATTGGCTTTATGTATGCGACAGGGATAGGTGGCGGTGTGGAACGCGACCAAGCGAAGGCGATGCTGTACCATACCTTTGCGGCCGACGCTGGAAACACGAAATCGCAGATGACCCTTGCATACCGGCATCATGCTGGAATTGGGACCGCCAGAAACTGCGATGAGGCTACGTACTACTACAAACAGGTGGCGGATAAGGCAATTCAGTACTACCGATCTGGCCCACCAGGCGGTCAAAGCATGGTTCGCGAATCATTCCGCTGGGCAGACGAAGAAGGTGGTGTGTATGGTGAGGGTGCCAGCGTATCAAGCTCGGGACCAAATGCGCTTCGCGATTCCCATGCCAGCACCGACGCTAGCTTGGAAGATGTTTTGGAATACTTGGATCTTATGTCCCGGAAGGGTGAGCTGAAGGCCACTTTCAGTCTGGGAAAGATGCATTATGAAGGCGCCCGAGGCTTGCCTAGAAACTTTCGAAAGGCGATGAAGTACTTTAAGCAGATCACCAAACGGTATTGGAACAAAGACGGATCCGTCAACCCGAATCATCCTCTTGGAATTGAGAAATTGGCTGCGAAAGCGGCAGGGCACATTGGCTTGATGTTGCTTCGTGGTGAGGGCGTGGAGCAAAACTATGCAACTGCGGGTTATTGGTTCAAGCTTGGATTGGGTAACGGGGATGCACTCTGCCAACATGAGCTTGGGATTATGTATCTTCATGGATACGGCGTTCCTCAGGACGCATTCAAGGCCTCTTCTTATTTCAAAGCCGCGGCCGACCAAGACCTTCCGGCAGCCGAAACAAGACTCGGTGCTTTATTCTTGGACCAGGGTGACATTCCTACCGCTACTCGGTACTTCGAGCTGGCCGCGCGCTGGGGATGGATGGAAGCTTTCTATTATCTAGCCGAATTATCTAACAACGGCGTCGGCCGACAAAGACACTGCGGAATGGCCGCTTCATACTACAAGATGGTTGCAGAGCGGGCAGAGGCGATCCATTCATCCTTTGCCGAATCTAATGCCGCCTACGAAAACGGTGACAAAGACCGGGCACTTGTCGCTGCCATGATGGCTGCAGAGCAAGGCTACGAAAACGCGCAGTCTAATGTGGCATTTTTGCTAGACGAACAGCGCTCTTTGGTGTCATTCGATTCAATCCTGCCTGGCCTCAAGAAGAGCCGGTCGCCTTTGCTCCGGAACGCTGCCTTGGCTCTCATTTACTGGACTCGGTCCGCTAAACAAGCTAACATCGACTCTCTCATCAAAATGGGCGACTATTACCTCAGTGGGAGTGGTATACTCGCGGACGCCGAGAAAGCTTCGACCTGCTATCACACGGCCGCGGAGGCTCACTACAGTGCGCAGGCCTATTGGAACCTCGGTTGGATGCATGAAAACGGAGTTGCTGTGGACCAGGATTTCCACATGGCAAAACGTTATTATGATCTAGCTCTTGAAACAAGCTCTGAATCCTATTTACCGGTGAAGTTGAGTCTGCTCAAACTCCGCCTGCGGAGCTACTGGAATCGTATCACGAATGGCAAGATCAATTCTATCCAGGAAGATGATGGTAGGTCCTGGCCATACGTGTAATCTTATGAATCCTTGTTGACCACGATGACAGAGCCCCGCCCTCGCCGAACATTCAAGGAGTGGGTTGCAGCCTTTGTCGAGAACGATGCAGAAGAGGAGGCCGAGTACCGAGCACAGATGTACAAGAGGGCAGAAGACGACGAAGAGGACCTGCTATCTACGGGCACAGAGTCTCGGCACGATCGTCACCAAGATGGCTATTATGACGACTTGGAAATGGACATCGACGACGCTGTTTTGGAAGGTCTCATAATGATGGGCTTGATGGTAGCATTAGCCGTGCTCGTATACATTCGATGGCAACGGAACCGAGACAGGCAGAACGAGAATGGAGGCGCGAACCCAGCGGCTGCGGCTAATGGGAATGATCGAGGGCTCTTTCCCCGGCCTGGAGAGCCCGAATTCGCTCAATGGGTAGCTGGTGGCGTAGGGCATTAGATGGGCTACAGTGGTTTTTCATATGATTTTGTATATGGTGTATTTTATGAGAATTTGCTTTGAATTTCATGCTGCAATCGTATAGTCTCAGTAGTCGATGCCTCAGGTGTCAGTCACGCGTTATCGATAAGCGGCCTGGTTTTCCAACGGTTTCATCTCGACAGTCCACCCTTGTCCTTCCATGCGACTGCTAATCGTTTATCACTTCTGATACGATGCAGCCGAGAATATAAGCCGATTTCATAGAACGATGGGATCCGAGAAGCTCAATGAGAAGCGTCGTCGCGCCGAACACGCGACCTCGGCGCTTTCAAAGCCATTCAAATCTCCCCTCCGTCGACCAGCGCAGACATCGGAGGCCAAAGACGAATCATCACCCACAATCACAAAACATATCTCCTCGCCTGCACATCAAGCAAACGAAGTTCATTCATCCAGAAAGATACAGGAGCAACCTGCAACCTCAACCACAATTTCATCCATCGCATCCATCAACTCGTCATCATCTAGTACTTCATCACCTCTGGGCTCACTGAATCGCAAAAGGAAGAACACCACCATCACTCACCTAACGCCAACTAAGAAGCCAGTCCTCCTGGACCCAGAGATTACAGAGCTCCAGAGACAGCAAAGAACGCTCCAATCACGGCTTTCGGCGCTGCGTTCGGAACTGGACACAGCGCGACAGGCTCTCCGGGTCGAATCCTCGGATAAAGACACCGAGCTGGAGGGATTGATCGCGAAATGGAAATGCGCAAGTCAGAATGCAGCGGAGGAGGTGTTTGCGGGTGCGCAGGAACGCGTGACTCGGCTTGGGGGTATGAAGGCGTGGAAAGATCAGATGCGGAATAACAATGCGAGATGGGAGCAGGAGGAGATGAATTCGTGGTATGGGTGTGCTGAAGCCGAAGGGGTCGATATCGACGAGGAGGCACTGAAGTCTCGAAAGGCGGAGATGTTGGAGCAATGGGATGTTCCTGGGAAGGAGGTCGAGGATAAGAAACGGGAGGAATCTATTGAGGAAGAGGTTTGTTTGCTTGGCCTTGTGAGCAATGTGCAGCGGTTCTAACAAGATTTACAGGAATTTACTATGGACTTCATGCTGAAGACATTGAATGTTGATTTGAAGCTGATCGGGTACGATAAAGATGGTCAGAGGTGGGCTAAAGATTGATTCAGTCTTTGGTGTCTAGAGAGTACGGTATGATTGCGGCGCATCATGAATAATTACTGCTTACATTGATTGTTAATGAATAATTTGTACGATATCTTTTTACCTGTCTCAAATCTGAATCCATTCCAGCAACTCGACGCTAAACTCCCCGCTTGACTCCCCGTCGATGTGGGTCTCGGGGTCTTTCTTCCTTAGTTAGCTGCTTCTCTTATCTGTTTCTCCTCTTTCTCTTTCTCTATCATCGTGGCTTTCTATTTTTACTGGAGCTCAATTACTCATCCGCGCATAGTTCGGTTGACCTATGTCTTCGAGTCCCCAAACTCCGAGATCGTTAGCATGCGCTCGATGTTTTCGCCTCAAGCGCAGATGTGACCATGTGAAGCCCACATGTGGAGAGTGCAGACGCAGAGGAACCGAATGTCTCCCCGCAAAATCATACAAAGATGGGGAAGATATAACGGTTTCTGTAAAATATCTGAAGCATCTCGAAACCAGATTGGCAGAATTGGAGAGGTCAAAGGACGATGCCTCCAGCACCTCCCTGCACGTACGGGATATTGGTGTTCAGACGGACCCAATTAATATTGCTAGCGCCGATCCTCCGCATATGCCCATATCTAACGACCTGGATACTATATTAACTGGTGACACTGCGAATTCTGGCATGGTATCGCAAGAAATGGATTCAATTCTGGAGCCCTGTTCGCCTCTTCCGTTTGATACAACACATACATTGACGCCCGGGACTGATATACTTCCAGCCGCTTCTCATCCGGGAGCTCAACCACTGGAGGCACCTCTAATATCCCGAGTTGCATACGAAATGTACCCTAGGTCAGCAAGCATTGGAAACTCTCCATGGACAGAAAGTAAATCGCCTGAGTCTCTTATCCCTTCCAGGACTCACCCACCTTTGCTAGAGGAAGTCTACACCAGCCTCTACCTCAAGATCACGAATTGGGTATGGCCATTTTTGAACCATAATGCCTGGCGATCGTGGCATCATGAATGGATACATGACGAAGACGCTGAGCGATGGAAAGGATTCTTCGTATATATGGTGTATGCCATTGGGGCTTTGTTAAACAACGGACTTCATCCAGACCAGGGTTATGCGACACGTGCAGCAGATCTCTACACATCTGCAATGACTTATTATCCGTATTTCATGGGGCATTCGTCTGCGGTTCTTCATATCGAAGCTTCAATCCTGATGATACTATACTCGCTTCATTGTCCCTCATCAGAAGAGATCGCTGTTACGGTATCCTCGATTGTCCCATTCTGTGCTGCCACCATGTCTGAATTACGAAAGCAAACTTCTGACGTGGGAGATGATCATAATGTTCGAGATGAAGCCGGACAGGGAGTGGATAACACACTCACGGAGCCCCTATTTATCACATGTTATATGCTAAACGAGATTATTGTTTGTGGATGGGATAGGCCAGTATCAGCAGCCTATAGGGCCATTGATGATGATGTATGAACGCTGTCGACAAAGAACAACGGACCGTAGCTGACAAGCCTCCAGATTTATACATTGAGCAACGAACTGCCTTGTTCTTCTAGCACAAACCGCGCCTTGAGACACCTGTTCAGCCTGCGGAAAATCCAAGCCAAAATCCGTCGACAACGAGAGGACTCCCCCCCAAGCCAAGATGCCAGTGACTCGCTCCTGAAGTCCGCTCTGGATGCGTGGAAAAGGGATATGCCACGATACGGCGTAGAGGATAATCCGAGTACCTATCTTCATCCGCTCTGATGGCAAGCCTATACAGTTACAGTGTGATCATCCTGATACTAGAAAGGCGGCATCGTCTGCAACATGAGGATTTTGAAGACGTTCTCTCAGCAAGCAGCGAGAACTTTCGTAATTTTAGACGTCTCCTGGAAGATGGACAGGTGATGTGCTATACTTGGTCCGCGGTGAGTTTTGATTCCGTCAAGACTTTCAAGGGTGTTGTGTGTTCTGACCCTATCCAAAACTTGTTTTTCAATTCATGGCCGGTATTATGCTTCTGTACACGTTTTGGGTTGACTGTCGAGATGGCATATTCAAGCGACAAGCGTTCATTGCATCTCGGACCTGTGCAAGTACGCTGTTTTACTTCGCAGAACGATGGGACGATGCGACGCCCTATATTAGAGTGTTTAGCTTTCTTCTTCGACAGGCGAAGTGGGTTTCGCAGGACCTTTTAGAGCAGCTGGGCTCTGCTTGTACTCGCGATGAATTTGGGTATTGTCTGAAACAGTTGAAAAAGCCATATTTACACAATGGGGTACTAAGTATGATTGAAGATATGGCGTCACATTTGTAATATAGGGTCATAGGTTCTGGCTGTCGATGATGACCAAATGAACGAATTCAATTGTTTCAACTAGAGAAGATGATGAAGAAGACGGTTTACGAGGAAGAAGTTTCTAATGCTGCGTACATAAAATGGTCATGGGGGAGTGGGCAAATGGCGAATGCGTGCAACCTCAGGCATTCAGAAACCAAACCCATTTTTCTTTTTCGACTCACTTCGAGAATTAATTGAATTAATCAAATAGCCAAGATGGATAATAAAGTACACCAAGTCAGCCTCAATTGCCCCTAGCATGGGATGACCGGATGAAATATCGATTTCATTCCAAAGAGCGACGTGCATCGGGGCTTGCTTTAAGTTTGGCCATCTTGGTGCATAAGATAGACAGAAGATGTGTTCTGTCCGTCACGATTCCGACCGGAAGCCTCAGAAGGCAATTCGCCGTCTAATGACCCCGAAATCTGGCAGTATATCGTGGATTTGGGCTTGCCCGCACAGAGAGGAACAGTTCCGTAGCCAGTTTTCACATTGAACAAACTTCGAAGAATAAGATTAGATATACATATCAGGAATCAGTCTTATCGCTGGATGCCACTTTTTATTGTATGTTCGAAGAATAGAAGTCATACCTGTTGTAGAGCATAGACTAATCAAAATTGGCAAGTTTATCTATATCCTCGAGAATCTGTTCCAACCTGCCTCTGTCCTAGAAGCCGTCATCCTTATTAATTAATTAACAAAAGAAATATGAAAAGAAAATAGTACACCTTTCGAAAAATTCGATCGATACTTATTTGGTATCTGATTCATTGTTCACAGGTTTCTCTGCGTTCTTGGATTCGGCATGATCAGGCATCGGAATATGGCATGATGTTTGATATTGCCGGGCTTATGCTTTTTTGATCGATTCTCTCAGGGACACGTTGCGGAAAGATTCGTATACTGTGCTGTTGAATCCTAGTCGATGTGAGATAGGATAAGTGGGAGAAGGGGCGGAGGATGGGAGAAAGCCTTTTAACCTGGTAGACTGTGAATAGGTAGGTAGTGAAGAGAATATTAGCCAGACTATGGGAATGAATATTGAATTTAATTTGGTTAATGGTTGCTAATAGCTCTTTCCCTGGCTGTCTTAGTTAATTGCGTGTATAGATAAGTCCTACCCAGACTAAGACTCGATAGTGATGAATATCAGGTTATTTCTGACTAGAGGAAAGAAATTGGTAATCATACTCCCCTAAGAATTGTAGAATGTTGCTTGTAAAGGTCTGTAACTCATGTAGATGTTTGGAATGTCCGAGTTTGTAATGTATGCCGATAGTAGATAAGAATAAATATTGATAGTATCTATTATGATCCCAGCGGACTTTTATCCACTCGCCCCTCGTGCGGAGTCGATAAGGGTAGCATAACTGCCAAGAGATAACACTGATCTACTATCATGCAAGGGTGGGGGATGGTCATCCCTACTTAAGAACTGCCCCTAGACCCGGTCAATTTTGTTCAAGCTCTTTCGAATTTTGGTCATCATGCCCGACATTACTACTAAAGACAACAGAACGGAAGCGCAGAGCACCCTTAGTGCCGACAGGAAAGATGAGTTCGCATCGGGGGAAATCCGGGACATCGCAGCTGAGCTGTATGCCGAGGCTGATCAGCTATCGCCCGAGGAGCTGGAACGCGAAGGCACTGAGGTACGCAGGCTTTTAGACTGGCGTATCTTGCCTATTGTAAGCGATAACTACTCCTTCGCGTTGTAGATTCCCGTCGGGAGACAACTGACGTACGAAATATCAGCTGTACGTGACATATGTCATACAATTCTTGGGTAGGTGGACAACAAGCCCTAATTTAATGATCTTTGACTGACCTAGTAATTGCCACAGACAAGCTTTCTCTCAACTATGCCTCGGCTTATAGCTTCATTCCGGATCTTGGCCTGGAGGGTCAAAGATATTCATGGGTTGCAGCCATATTCAATTTCGGATACATGTTCTGGGCCGTGGTATGTGAATAGGAGAAATATCCTTTTCATTGGAGTGAAGAACTAAATGTATCGTCACTCTAGCCCTCAAATCTGATGATTCAACGACTACCGCTGGCTAAATATATGGGAACAGTCCTTTTGATCTGGGCCGTCCTAATTGTGGCGCACATTGGAGCGAAGAACTACGCTGGCATTTTGGTCCTACGGTTTCTTTTGGGAATGACCGAGGCTGGTGTCAGCCCATGTAGTAAGTTTGCGATACTCCGTGGACCATTGAATTGAGTCAGTACTAAAGAAATATAGTGATGAATTTCACGTCCATGTTCTACAAGCGATCCGAGCAACCTCTGCGGATGAGCTTGTGGCTGTCGGGAAACGGAATGGCGACCATGGTGGGTGCTCTGCTGGGATTCGGACTCGGTCATTCCCATAATACTAGCCTGAAGAGCTGGCAGTTAATCTTTCTCACCATTGGTCTGCTTAACTTTGTCACCGGATGCTTCTTTCTGTGGCTCATGCCGGACTCCCCGAGTTCGGCGAGGTTTCTCTCGCACAGACAACGTATAGTGGCCGTCCAGCGAGTATCAGAGAATATGATCGGCATCAAGACAAAACAGATAAAACCACAACAGGCGTTTGAGATAGTATACGATATCAAAGTCCTTTGCTGTGCCTTCATAGGTCTCAGCTGCGGCGTCATCAACGGCGGAGTGTCCAACTTCTCATCGTCCTTGATCAAAGGCTATGGCTTCAGCGGAATCTACGCTACCCTTCTCCAGCTACCCACAGGAGCCATAGAGGCTCTCGTAGTGCCGATTTGCGGACTCGTTTCCACCTATGTCCGGGATTCCCGGTGCATCGTCCTCGCGGTCGTCTGTTTGATTCCCTTTGGCGGCCTCCTTGGCATCCGCTTCACTGATGTCCAACATCGATGGACCCTCGTCGGCTGCACCTGGCTACAGTATATCGTTGGTGCCCCGGTGATCGTGTCTTGGAATATTCTGTCTACAAACGTAGCCGGACATACCAAACGCTCTCTTTCAAACGGACTTTGGTTTGTTCTATACGCGGCCGGAAATGTCGCAGGTGCAAACATCTTCTTTGAGCGCGAGGCCCCCCGATATTACTCCGCTCTTACTGGTCTGCTGATTTGCTATGCGGGGATCATTGTCCTATCTGTTGTTGCATACATGTCGATGAAGTTTGAGAACATCCGCCGAGATCGCCGCATGTCTCCAGAGGAAATGGAACAAAGGCGTGATCAAGCAGCTGTGCTGGATGGGTTTAAGGATATCACAGATAGGGAGTCTATGAACTTTCGATATGCGCTTTGATATTCATAAGAGCGCATGTTTGGTACGATGACTAATTAACTGTTTGCTTGGTTGGATACGTTTGCTGACAACTATAATGGAATCTGCTTGCTGGCAATTAATCATTGAGCTTATCCTGGTGACTGCTTATTTTACTCACTTTTATCGGTTCCTTTCCACTTTGAGAGATGGAAGTCTCCATAGTTTTCGTGGGTCTGTTTACAGACGTGGGCTATATATACCTCTTTCCCCCTTCCTCCTCCTCTTCCTCTTTCCTCTTCCCATGCCCAACCCATATCATTGATCTCCTTCATTCTTACTCCCTCTCAACTATCTGGTAACAATAAATTATCGTTTCTGAAGCCATTTTGAAAGCTTATCTCATAGCTGGTCATTGTACGCCACGCTTCGCCTGCTCTCATCAAAGCCGTTCCATTTCTATCCCCAACATTTCATCTCCTTTGCTCTTAATTTCATTTCTCCAAAGCTTTCGAGCTCTTTTCTACAGCCTACGATATCTACGTCATAATACTAGACGAAGAGTACTTTGTACATTCGTGCGTTTTGGAAGAGCCACAAAGGTAAGCAGCAACCATAAACGCCCACCTTGGAGAGTTTCCACCCCGAAGCTAACCTACTTGACCCATCGCCAAATGATGCAGAAGTTTCATTCAAGCGGCTGCTTCAAAGGCACATTCACAATGTCGGTCGTTCACGATTCGTTGAACCAGTGCTTGCTCAAAGACACTTGGGATCTGTACAGGATGTACAAAGACAGCGAAGATGTTGTGATCCTCGCAGACAATGTACGGACATTCGAAGGTAAGACTAGCAGCTTTCATAGTTGGCGGATAATGTTGATAAGCTAACGAATTTGCGCTGTAGGAGGGCGTCATTACCGGGAAGCAGCGATTTCTGCTTTCGTTGCCCGTCAGATCGCATCGGCGGTAAATCCGGAAATTCGAGAAATTTCGCATTTCAGCCACCCGAATACATATCAGTGGTATGACAGGTTGATGGGTCTATGCCCAGACGTATGTCTCGCAGCCCATATTATGTTTTGAACGTGCTGACAGAAGTCTCAAGCTTTTTGCTTCTCGCGTCCAATCCAGCCAAGCTGGGGCTTCTTCCATCGATGAGACTTCTTCAGTAGTTGCGAATGCTGAAGATTCCGGAACCAGTACTCCACTTCCAACAGACACTTTCACGAACGGAACTACGACCGCTGAACATTCCAATGTGCACTGGGAGTCCAGTCAATCGGCGGAAGGGGACAGAATGGGCACGGCCAACGAAACCTACGGTACCCCGAACGATTATACTTCAGATATAGATGAGACCATTGGCGCCCTAGAGCTTAATACATCGTCTGATTGGTATCAGCCCCCAGCAACGAACGAAACCCCCAATTGTGGAAGACGGCGAAGAGCCCATCGTGCATTTTACGGATCTGTTCCGGTACACAACCCCTCGCGAATTGGAATCGACGAGAACGAGGTAACGATTACTCGAACAGATACTGTAGAGATTCTAATGGGTTTACAGACGCATCAGATCATAAACCGTGGGATTGTTATCACCGAGGGGGGTTCCCATTTCCTATAATGACGGGCTGGGTTTATGCCGCGCATGTTAAAAGCTTCTGTTCAAGACAGCAACTAGCAAGCACGAGGGATCCTTTTTCACACTGATACATGTCTTGGAATAAGTCTGTGTTGTCTGATAATTGATGGTTCTTTCTTGAAAACTCTCATACGATGGGCAACACAAATGGTTTCTATTTGATGAGCACAAACTATAACTACGTAGAGATTTCTGGGTTGATAACAGGCTACTGGCAGTTCTTAATGACACACGAGGCAATGAGATATCATCTAGTCTACGGAGGCGCGATCCGTGTCGCGGAGACTCCGCCGCGTCAAAAGAGGCTAAAGCGAGATCGAAGTGTCCACTTTGGAGACTAAATCTAGTAGAATGTGGAGTGGAGAACGGAGGGTCGGGGATGGGAAAGTAATTGGAATCATCTACTCCGTACACATGTACAAGCAGCATTTGTGGGATGATGCTCTTTACCGCATAGTTACCTTGGAAGAGAAGTTTGCTTCGTCGTAAGTTCATGTTAATTGGAGAATTTAAGAGAATTGATATAAACTAAGGTAATACAATGGCTACTGCCTAGGTAGATGCCCTCCATCGCTTGATTGTTTATTCCTTCTGGATATATTGCTCGAAGATCGGACCGATCGCCTTTGCGCTTTCCTTGGGGATTCTCTTCTGGTTGTTTTCGTAGTCGACGAAGGTCACGCCGAACCGGGTCTCGTAGCCTTCGGCCCATTCGAAATTGCTGCAATTATTACCGGTTAGTAAAAGGGTGGGACTCCCAGGTAAATGAAAGGCAGAACGTACTCCATCAAACTCCAGGCCATGTATCCTCTCACATTGACGCCGTCCAAAGTGTACGCGTCGGCCATGGCTGCAATGTAATCACGGAAGTACTGTGTCCGGAACTCGTCCTTGAGGAGCTGGTTCAAAGGCAGATCGTTCTCGTTCTTCAGACTGGTTCCGTTCTCCGTGACTAGGATCTTGGGCTGGTTGTATCGGTCACTGAGCCATTTGAGGAGCTTGCGGAATCCGATAGCACTGGGTCGAAGCCAGGGAGACTGAGTCTCGGGGCCAACCCACTCTCCTTTCTTGTTTTGGAGCAGGATCTCCAGATTGCCCGCGGTGTCGTTAGGGTCAGCCTCACCCGTCTTCGCTTTGATGTAGTTGGCGCAGTAGTGGTTCATGCCGTAGAAGTCGTTGCTGCCGTGGACCAGGGCAATGTCTTCGGGAGTCCACTTGGGCAGTCGGTCACCCAGTTGCTTGACCATGCTGTCGGGATATTTACCGTGGTAGATCGGGTCGGCAAACCAGGAGATAGCGAATTCGATCTTTCGGTCACACGCTTCGACGTCTGCCGGGTTCTCGGGGTCCCAGGGTTCGGCCCAGTCACCTGGTAATTGGTCAGGATGGCTGACCTCCAGAGGTTATGCAATAGGGGCAATATCTTACCATTCAGGGTGATACCAATCTCACCGCCGTCTTGGGCTTTGAACTCGTCCCTGTAAATCTGCACCGCCTTTCCGTGCGCCACGAGAAGGTTATGTCCGACGATCCAGGGTTCCGTTGAGCCATCTCCCACGGGGTTTCTAGCCCTGTCACTCGTCCTACCCGGGGCAAATTGTCCAACGTTGTATCCAAGAATGCTACTGCACCAGGGTTCATTGAAGGTAATCCAGTGCTTGACCTTCGAACCGAAAGCCTTGAAGATCACCCGAGCATAGTTGGCGAAGTCGGCAACGAACTCCTCCTTGTTGAGAAGACCGCCGTAACGCTTGTCCAACTCATCGGGAAGATCCCAATGGTAAAGAGTCACCAGAGGGACAATGCCTGCGGCATGCAATTCGTCAATGAATTTGACATAGTGCTGAATTCCTTTTTCATTGACGGGGTCGTTCCGGCCTCCGAGGGGAATAATACGAGACCTGGATGGAGGAAGAGAGTATTAGATTTAGACAGGCCCGGCCAAGGCTTTGATGAAAGAGAGAAAGGAATGGTATGTTACCAGGAGATGGAGAAGCGGTAGGCCTGAGCACCGCATTCCTTTAGCAAGGCAATGTCCTCGTGGGTGCGTTGGTACGAGTCACACGCTACATCTCCCGTGGCACCACCGGCTATCTTTCCAGGAATCTTGCAGAAAGTGTCCCAGATGGATGGGCCACGTCCGTCCTCCTCCACAGCTCCCTCAATCTGGTAACTTTCCAGAGAAAGACCTGTCAGCAGGGGCGATGCAGGAATTAGACGACCATCCAGCATAAATCGACCCACCTAGCTGTTGCGAATCCCCAGAGAAAGTCAGAAGGAAGAGAAGACGTCGAGGTGGACCCCATGTTTGCTGGAGTTAGAGACACAGATACTGAGCAATTGATCCTCAAGTGAAAGACAATGAAAAGTAGATAGAAGAATGATTCAAAGGCTGATCTGTGAACCCAGTCCAAGACAGCATGCTGAGAGGGGATGAGAGTGATATTTAAATGATTTCTGACAGCTTTAGGGCCTCCCCGCAACAGGATCGAACAATGGAGGGGCAAGCGGGGACTTGACCGGGCATCGAGAAGCGGACATGGATGGAAAAGCCACCAACGACCAGAGCGACGCCGAGATGAAGACGCGAGAGAAAGCGTTCGTTCCTGGCGGGGCAAAAGCCAAAGGAAAAGGTGCGGATGGACGGGCCGCTTGCCGACTAGATTCGGATTAGCCTGGCAAGACAGGATCCATTACTAATTGTTAGATACGAAGGAATGCAATGGACCTGTTCATGATTCAAGGCTAGACAGCTGCAGTTACAATTCTCCCTCGTAAAACCCCGTGACCAATGCTCTGTTCTGTGCGCACATCCCTATGTACTCCCCGCCATCCAATACCAACGCCATGAACACACTTTGCTATGCGAGAGATGGAGTCACGGAATCAAAAACAGGAGCAAAAAAAGAAGAAGAAAGTAGAATAACAAAGAAATACGAAATTTGGTCATCTACCCATGACTTCGTGCAGTCAGATCCGTCAGTGAACAGCGGCCAAGTGCTTCACACAAGGCCTAAGACATTTCCATCGCCTCCATATCATCAACCTCAATTTCATCGGCCTCTTCAGCCGCGGTTCCAGGGATGGTCAGTTGGGAAGGCTTGTGCTCTCGACCGTGGCCTTCGAGCGCCCCTTCTAGCTCTGATCCACCGACGATGCGGCTTTCCAAGTCTACAACTCCACATAAATCAATGAGACTCTGCCGGTTGAGGGACTTAAACCCATCGGTCCGCACGATTTGACCCCAGTGGTTAAGGCAGAACTGGGCTGCGCGTCCCTTGAGCCAGTCCTCATTCGTCCTGCCAGCTCGTTCCCAGATGATGGCGGCGTTTTCGACATCCAGTTCGCGGCTCAGCCGGTTGACGCATAAAAGACGCAACGTGGGCAAATCGTAAAGGTTCGCCATCACGAGCATACCCGCCACGTCGATAATGTCAGGGCAATATTCCGGATGACCCGAAATGCTGCCGGTATAGAGGTAGTAGAGAAACGCGCGGACAACAGAGTAAGGTTCGGGAATGTGCATCCTCTTAGAGTGATACTCTGCCATCTGGGCCGAGTACAGTCTTTTGAAATGCGGCCATCTAATCTGCAAGATAAGACGATGGACATGGATCGGGGGAGACGAGGCCGCGTCATGGGGAATCAATCCCGTTTGCAATTGCGACTGAACAACATGATGGCCTGGATCGTCCAAATCATCCTGATCATCGGGGTTAGCGGTGATAATGAAGTCAGCACCACTGCCAGATTCCGGTGTTTGGTCGAATACGGCCAAAAGGTCCGAGCCAAGGCCAGAAATGGGCCCCAGCCCTGAACGATCGTGATACATCGTCCTGCTCTGGTCCGGCGAGAACTTCGTCATCTCGTTGCCTAGTAAGCCATATTTTTCCAGGTTTATACAGAGAACATCGATCATATGATTGTCATCGCCGGTTCCGGGGGTCGCACCAACGTCCAAACTGCAGCCCAGTAGCCAAGCTTTGGTGCCGCTCGGATCTATGGTGCAGTAATGCCAGCGATATCCGGGATTGAAAATTTCTTGGCCGTCGGCTAATCTCTGCCATCGCAAGGAGTCAAGGTCCAGAGACGATAGGTTGCACTCGGCTGTACGCACTGTTTCCGACGGGGTGATCAAATCCAGTAGAACGCCGGACGCATAGGCCTGGAAGTGGGTACCGGAGAACAGCGCAGGGACGTGAGGGCCGGAGGAGAATTTGAGGCAGGAGATTGCTCCGGGGGCAATCGGCTTCCGACGGTTGGAGTTGCGAACTTGGACGCTTCCCGAATTGGCCGCATAGTTGTTGGACCGAGCACTTAGTTGATGCGATGAGGTACTAGGCATTTCATCTGGGCTATGAGTCATGTTGCCGAGCTGAACATGGGAATCCACGGTACCTTGAGAAGCTGTCATTCCGAGAGAGGGGATGCCTTTGAGATCGAGCCACCAGATGTCAGTCGTGCGCTCCATATCCGGATCTAGGCCCCCAAATATCCACAGGCGGTCGCCCCAGACCCAGGCAATGTGATCGAATCGAGCTGTGAATCTCCAGGAACGAGACCAGGTCCAAGTCTTCAGGTCGAGATATGACAGCTCATCGAGGATGACGTTGCTCTCGCCGGTAACGCCTCCAATAATAAAAAGCTTATCATCATGGATGACGGCAGCATGGCGAGCCCTTCCGCGCGGGATCGGTCCACGAATTTCCGGTTGATGCCAAGTGGATGTAGGGATATCCAAAATAACCACGTCCGAGAGGTATTCGCGATGTTCATTTTCTCCACCGAATACGATCAGTTTGTCTTCATTGTGAAGATTGGCAGTATGGCCTGAACAAGCGAGAAGAATCTTTAGCACGCATTTGATGGATTTAACATAGTATGAGTTGTGGACGCGACGTACCCATGCGAACCCCAGGGATATCCCCATAATTGTCAATCAGCTCCCATCGCAAAGTGGCCAGGTTGAGTCTCAAGACATGGTTGTACACTGTGACAGGATGTCAGCCAACACGTTAAGGTAGTAGTGGTAGATAGGCTGGCACGCTAGGGGTAAATCAAATGAACCTTCATCTGTGTATTGATCAAAGCCGCCAAAGGCATAGATCTGATCGTCGTTGCAATACGTCACCGAGGCGTTGACCAGACATGCAGGAATATGCCCCTTGGCCTTATTTATGCTGGGGCGGTAGTCTGCGCTACCCCGGCGACGAGTTGCGCTAGTAGGCATGAGGAATGCCTGCTCCGATTTCTGATGGTGGGATAAAAGGGGAGACATCGGATGTGGGACTCTACTCGCAGATGACCCAGCCCAATAAGGTGGGTCCGAGTGGAAATGCGAGACCACCGAAACGTTACTATTCCTAGTAGTGGAGGTTGGTTGCCGCGCCATCAGGGTCCGAAAGGAGAAGTGCCTGATGGGCTGAGGGTTGGGTGAGAGCCACAAGGCCTAAGGAGTGGAATGAAACTGGATGCTGGTGAATGAACTTGCCGTCCAGGAAGGAGAAGGAATTCACATGATAAGTAGAAACACAAAGACCGACAGCCTTGATGATTCCAGATGGGTGACAAAGAGAAGTGGAAAGGAGGGAAAAAAGAAAAAGAAAAAGGCGCCAAGGCCGATCGGCGTCAGAACGAACCAGAGCCTCATGTCAGGTGGTCACCTAGCCGGGTCGGAGTTAGCGCACCCGTACCTCAGGTAACCGTTGCCATGCCAGTGAAGAACTATACCCTCTATTTATTCTCCTTTCCTGCTCGTCTCTCCTCCCATCTCTTCCTCTCCTCTTCATCCTCTTCATTTTCTGTGGTATATACTATTTGGTGCATACTGTATTGCCTCTATTCGGGCTCAGTTTTTCGTATACAGCATTATATTGCTGCATCTTACTCCCTTGTTGCACCTCGAGTCAGGTTCACCCGATCATTGGCTTGGATATTCTCGTTCCTCTTTTCTCTTTCTGCGTCTCGGAATACCGGCTGGCTGGTCTGAGCACCCTCATCATATACTATCATGGCCACCCCTACGGTGTCTACCCCGGTGAAAACCCACCATGGCATCTTTTCGAGCAAAACGGCCGGAGGCCGCATGCCTTTAACACCATCGCCCCGTACGCGAGCAGGAAGCATGACGTCAAACCATTCATCTCCGTTCACACCGCCTCGTCAGCCCACGGAGACTGGAAAAGATCATAGCCGACCTGTCTACGGCGGTAACCTTTCCTCCCTCTTCGCCAAGTCCATGCCCAAGGCTCCCCGAACTACCTACCGCGAGTCGCCAAAGTCTAACATTGCTCGCACGCGGAAGTCTCCCCGACACTTGGAACTGGGCGTTTCGGATTGGTCTTTGACTGGTACTGGACCATCGTCTTCCCAGACTCCGTCCAAGGAGCGTCTTCGGAAAGACATCTCCACTCGGACAAGATCCGGAAAGACCACCGTCCGCATTGCACACAACGCCGCCGATCGATTCATTCCCAATCGTACTGCAAGCGAAGGTCTCGCCACGGCAGGCACAGCTAAGCCTGAAGAGAGCCACAGGCCGAAAACGAGCGGCAACGAGGGTTCTTCTGTTCTTGCCAGTGCAGCCAGCGCGTTTGATATTGGTGGCCGAGGATCCGACGAAGACCTCACTGCAGCCCTTGAGAACCTCGGGTTAGATGAGACCGAGCCTTCGACAACCTCATATACTAGACCGGCACCGGACGCAGTTGCATATGAATCATCTCTTGCCAATGCATGTGGCGTCAACCTTAACACTCGGATCCTTGCCTTCAAGCCACCGCCCCCAGAATCTTCCAAGCCCATCGATCTGAGAGCTCAGTATAACCGTCCTCTAAGACCCTCCAAATCCCAGTCGGCTCAGTTCCGGAGACGAGTTCAGACGGCGCCTGAGCGTGTTCTGGATGCACCTGGATTGCTTGACGACTACTACCTAAACCTTCTGGACTGGAGCTCTGGTAACCAAGTCGCCATCGGTTTGGAGCGCAATGTTTACGTCTGGTCGGCCGACTCGGGGTCCGTGGACTGCTTGCTGGAGACTTCCCCCGATACGTATGTGAGCAGTGTCAAATGGAGTGGTGACGGGGCCTATGTCGGCGTTGGCCTTGGAACTGGTGAGGTGCAAATCTGGGATGTCGAAGAAGGCACTAAGCTCCGAAGTATGTTTGGCCATGACTCTCGTGTTGGTGTTATGGGATGGTCGAAACACACATTGTCCACTGGTGCGCGTAGCGGCCTAGTGTTTAACCACGACGTACGCGTTGCTCAACACAAGGTGGCAGAGCTCGTTTCGCACACTTCGGAAGTTTGCGGTCTGGAGTGGAGGCCCGATGGTGCGCAGCTTGCGACCGGTGGCAATGACAACCTGGTCAACATCTGGGATGCTCGGTCGCTCAGCGCACCCAAGTTTACCAAAACAAACCACCGCGCCGCCGTTAAGGCCCTCAGCTGGTGCCCCTGGCAACTGAACTTGCTCGCTACCGGCGGTGGTTCGTACGATCGCCACATCCACTTCTGGAACACGACCACCGGTGCGCGGACTAACAGCATTGACACCGGCTCTCAAGTCACGAGCTTGCGGTGGAGCAACCACTACCGCGAGATCGTCAGCTCCAGCGGATTCCCCGACAACTCTCTGAGTATCTGGAGCTACCCGACCCTGGTGCGCAATGTCGAGATTCCTGCGCACGAGACTCGTGTTTTGCACAGCTGTCTGAGCCCCGACGGTCAGCTTCTTGCTACTGCAGCGGCTGACGAGAGCTTGAAATTCTGGAAGGTCTTCGAACGCAAGGCCGGGACCAGTGCCTCGGCTTCTCGCGAAGGTGGTGTCGGCAGTAAAGCCCAAATGACCAAGTCGATGACCATCCGGTAGATGATGTGCTACTCGTATGAAGTTAATCTGTTGATTCTTTTACTTTTCGGGTTTTTTCTTTTGCAATTGTTGGATATCTCACAGGATCAGGGTTTTTGGGGTCATATGAATTTTTGGCAGGGCGTTGTATGAGGAAACGGCGTTTGTATTTAGTGAGAGTGTTACTGGTATCTGGGGGAGAAGATTCTTGTACAGAATAGTAATCATTGATGCACAGATTGGTGAATTCTTTCTTTGGTCGGGTGGAAGACACGATTCCGTACTTCACGACAGTCTCCGATCTCTAGTAGACACAGTACTCACACGGACGGATCCCGTTCATCTGGCTTATCGCGATAAGCTTGCGATGAGCCTAGCAAAATGCGGGTGGTGACTAAGCTGGCGGAAGGAAGACGGATTTCGCCCGGGGAGAGCGACTTTCACCTCAACCGATCCCTCTGCATCGCAGCTTCGTTCCTCTCGTCTGCCTCTGTCCTCGCCCCCCCCCCCGGATTCTCATTTGTTTTTGCGATCAATCAACCATTCCTAGTACCGTCTGTTCCTTGGTCCGTCCGCTGGTGGGAGTCTCTATCTACAACACCAATCTCACCACAGGGGTGACTCCGCAGCCCGTCGCAATTCGCCCGTGGCAACCGACCGCTGCGACGGAGGATCTTCCCTCGCGATCGCCATCTCCTCGACTGGACAAGTTCTTCCTCTCGGAGTGCCTTTGTTTCTGAGACAAGAAACCAATTTCCATCCTCGCTTCTCTATCGCATTCTCCGATAAGAAAGTCACTACGAGCCCTAGTCCATAGCAACCATGTCAAACCAGCAGGTGGTGAGTGCTCCCTCAACTTAGCTAGCTGCTTCTCCGGATGGTCTGGACTGGGGAGCCGTCTCTTTTTCCTTCTGCCATTCTGCAGAAGTTTTTCTCCAATTCAGATTCCCTAGCTTTTCACTTCAACTTTTGGCTTCAATTTTGGACTTCATCCTCTCGACCTCTCTCGTGTGAGGACGTTGGCTAATATCAAGTGAATCACAGGGCACGGTGTTCGATCGCGTCATCCAGGAAGTCTGCGATGCCTCTCAGATAGATTTCGAGGAAAGCGGAGTGGACCAGCAAACGCTGCTGGATTTGCGCAAGGTGAGTGGATGAAATGGAGCGTATATCGACGCTCTCTCTCTCCCTTGGGCAAAGCGGGGTCTGAGAGTTGCGGGAGGCGGCAACCGCCTTCTGGGGGAGGCGCCTGCTTTTGAGTCTCTTTTATATGCGGCCGCCTTTACCCGCTCCTTAGTCTGCCGCCAAGCCTGGCCCTCACTTGTCCAGATTGCCATACTGACTCTCCCTCAGAGCTGGCAGAAAAAGTTGTCTTCCCTAGGGGTCGCTCATTTCCCCTGGGATCCTCCTCCACAGCCTGCCCCTCCTCAGCCTCAGAGTCAAATTCCTCCTCCCAGCGCGACCGTCCCTTCCAATGCTCCTCGACCTGGCCCCTCCCCTCAGACCCAACAGCCGCAGCCACACCAGCAGCAACAGCCGCTACCGCCGCAACAACAACAACAATATGTTCCACCTCAGCAACCCATGCCGCAGTCTATGCCGCAGTCTATGCCGGGCACTGCGCCGCCGTTGCAAGCCCCCACGCCCGTCGGAGTGCCTCCGGGTGGGATGACACAGGCGCCTCAGATCAAGACCGAACCCGGTCTCACTGCTCCGCCTAACTTGCCTTCGGTGAACAATATGATCCCGGCAAATTCTTCCAACCCGCAATCAGCTCGCGAACGTGCAGCCAATATGCTTCATCAGAGATACGGTGCCGCTGCTGCCAACTCGGTCAGTCAATTACAGGCTCAATCGCAACATGGTCTGGGTCTCCCAGGACAGTCCCGTCCGCAAGGCATGTCACCGGTACCAAACGGCCAAGGACCGCAGATCAAACAGGAACCAGGATACCCTCCTATGCCCCAGCCGCCTGTTAACAATACTCAGACGGATGGTGCCGGTGACGACGCGCTCTCCGAGTGGAAGGCAGAGGTCGCACGCCGACGAGGGGCCGCCGAGCGGCAGGGTGGCGCAGGTGATAGAACCCTTCGAGACCAAATCAAGGCTAGCATGCTTCGACTGGAAGGAGGTGGGCTCATGTTGCCCCTGGATGAACAGCAGAAACAGCCCAAAGCATCCACTCGCACGGTTGCATCTGCGCCTAGTGGAGAGGTGCCCGTTGAATCAACTCCTAACCCGGCTTCATTCAGCGATGCACTATCGTCTGCCCCCAAGGTCCCTCGGCCCCAGTTCGACGGTCCCGGAGGTGATGATGAAAAAGAAGAAGATGACGAAGATGCCATCAACTCTGATTTGGATGATCCTGACGACCTCGTCGCGGAAGACCATGATGCGGAAGACTCCGTTGGTCAAGTCATGCTTTGTACTTATGACAAGGTGCAAAGAGTTAAGAACAAATGGAAGTGCACTTTGAAGGACGGCATTTTGACGACGGGCGGTAAAGAGTAAGTGTTTCCCTAACCCTCCCTTACGTGGAGAGCTTGCACTAATCTCGTATAGATATGTTTTCCACAAAGGCCAGGGTGAATTCGAATGGTAAATGGGTCACGTTTAGCCGATCATTGTTTCCATATGACTTTGACATCTTCATCTCGCATTCGCCTTTTTTTTTAAACGCCCTTTCCCCCATCGTTTCTGAAAACTTCCCAATTCCTCTTCTTCCTTGACTGTTTTTTTCGTTCTTCAACCTGTAAAAAAAGAAAAAATCCGGCGATTCGTATTACATGTCACGAGCAGGATTGACCACTTTTTTTTTACTTTCATTTTCATTTTCTTCTTCAACGCCTTCCATCCCAAAACTAACAGAAAACAATATTCTGTCTACCAACGACCCTTTTTCGTCTCATGAAATATGCCAGGATGTCTACGCCGCCGGACTTTGATTCTCTTCATGTTGCCTTACCACTTTGGATGCACAATGGCGCTTATGCAGGAGGACATCTATTACTTCTTCTCCCTTTTGTTGTTTTCTCATTTCCAGTGTATTAGAATAATCAAATGAATGAAACTGGAGTTGTGTTTGGTGATAATGCGTTAATGGGCAGTGTCAAATGGACCGGTCCAGATACTTAATCCTGGCCACTCAGATAGGTGTGCCTTGTAGAACAACAGCCACGAAGAAGTAGTTAATTGATCTTTCTTTTCAACACTCATCCATGATCAAATAGGTAGGTACATATTATTAAATCTTCTCCATTCAACTCAGCACAGGAGCAGAAAGTGAGCAGCAGTAAGGTCACACTGCTAAGTAAACACTCACTACAATACAGATACTTATCTATCCGAACTATATAATGCGAATGCGAATGCCAATGCTACTGCTACCTGCCGCCCGTCCCGTCCGCGGTGACACCATGCTTCAGATTCTTTGCATAGATGCCTGTATGAGTAAAGATATGTATGTATGCAAGTAACCGCCCCATTAGTGTGATTCCGATTAAAAAAAATCTCTACACAATATGTATGTATCATTATGACACCGTACCTCTGAGTAATAAATAAATAATAAAAAACGACAATCATTCGATCGAGACACGACCCATCTACTGAACATTGCGTAAACCATACGTTCGATGTCAAGTTCCCCCGGAGGAATTCGGAGAAATACCGATTCAGGAAGACGGGAAAAGTTGGGGAGGATCTGTAGATCCCCGTCATTAATGACGTCAACAAGAGGATCTAGGCCGTAATTACTAGATTGTAAAAGAAGTGGCGAGGGATGGATGAACGGGAGGGAAGAGAAATGAAAGAAAAAGAAGGGGAGAGAAAGGAAGGCCTAGGCAAGCGGAAAGGCTGTGGTGGGTGCCTTCAAATCCAGGCATGTCTAAGGATTTGTACGCTCGCGGTATTGTTACCTCTAACAAGCAGATTGTCTCTCAGGGGACCGAAATCAATGTACAAAGGAGTGATGATATATTGTCCGAACTTTTTCTTTTCCACTATAAGCAAAACAAAGCTAAAGCCATGGGAATCAAACTAGACCAAATCTATCAGCAAACATAGAGTAGTTATGTGCAGCAACCCAACTCCAGAATTCTCCGACAACACCATGGACAATAATAAAGGAAACAAAAAAGCAAGAGAAGAAATCGAGCAAAAAATAAAAAAAAAAATAAAAATAAAGCAAGAAGCAAGAGCCAAAGAGAAAAGCCTGTAGAACATCTATCTTCAGGACGCCGGGAATTCGCCATTTTCCAATTCTCAGATCTTGCGCGCTGGAGCAAAAACCTGTTTGCAACAAACCCAATCATGTGTCCCAAGATCACATCCAAACTGACATAGTCCCCATAGTTGATTTTATACTTTTGATCCCACACTATAGATTTCTCGATGCTTTGTGTTGCCGTCTCAACCTCCTCGCTGAGAGGCTGTATCTCGTAACAAAGACCGTAGAGAAATGTATTAAGGACGACATGTGAGAACATTCAAGCTCACAAATTCGCGTATCCAAGACATAAGGCGTTCAAGCAGAAGCAATCCAATGGAAAGAGAAGAGAGAAGAGAAAAGAACAATGACCGAGAAACAATCACTCATATCGACAAGGTGTAGCAAGTTCATAGAGAGCAAGTCATTTGGCGTCTCCAGGGTCTTGGGGAAGATCGATCTATTCCAGACCAAAGCACCGGGGTCGGGAAACCGCGATTGATAGAACGTTCATACCGAAATTAACTCCAAGCCACCAAACCGGTTCATTAATCGTGTGTCGCGACGAGGCCGTTAACAAAAAGAGATATCGTCGAATCGAATTATGTCGGGGGAGAGAAAGATAAACAGTTCTTCCTCGAGTTGGACAAAGGACTGTTTATAAAAGCCCTTCTTCACCAATGCCAGGTAGGCCAGCTCCGGCGACGTTGATATTTTGACCCTGCATAACGCCTCCACCAAACAGGTTGCGACCAGCGGCAAGTTGGAAATCGGGATTACACGGCGGAGAGTGCGATTTGTGGTATTTGAGGCCATTTAAATTCTTATATCGTTTGCCGCAGACTTCGCAACGGTAGGGTTTCTCTTTCTCCATACCGAGCGTGCCAGGATACGGTGCCGATGTTTCTGGGTTGACAATCGAGAAAGTGCCGTCTGCATTATCATGTAATTGCTGGTTGTTGTGGCCGTGCTAAGGGGGGAAGGAGATAATTAGTTTGAGTAGCACGAAGCGGAATTAAAGGGTCACTTACAGCCTTGTGATATTTCAAGCCATTTTGATTCTTGTATGCCTTTTCGCATCCGATGACAGGGCACCTGAAAGGCTTAGGCTCTTCGTTAGGGAGCAAAGCGGTGGTGTCGGGAACACCGGCCAACAACTGCTGCTCGCGAATTCGGCGCGCTATTTCGCTGTTAGGACCGTACTGCGCACCGCTAAGCTTGAAGTGGGCGTTAGGAGAGTTAAGACCTCCAGTGGGACTAAATAGTCGTTTGGCAGGTTCGTCAATGCACAGATCGACCATGTCATTGCTGAACCTGCCGAACTGGCCCTGGGCCTGCATCATCGGGTTGTTTTGCATGGACATGTCGCCGAACGGATTGATCATGCTTTCATCCAGCTCTGCCGGGGTGCCTGGAGCAGAGGAATCCGGCGTAGTTCGGAATTGCGAGTTCTGCAGGGGATTTGCCATCAACGTCGGCGTATTTACGGAGGAAACTGTGGGGTTATTCTGCAAAGACAGGGGGCGCCCGGAAGCCACCGGTGTCCCTGGCTGAGAGCCTTTGAAGCCCTGATGACTCGGTAGCATCGACAAATTCAGATGAGGAACTCTCTGGTTGGAATTGCCAAAGCCTCCTTGGCTGCCATCTTGCGACGGTGGCGAGAACAAATGGGAGGATGTGGGATCGCCGTCACCCATCGGCTCATCTAATTCCATGTCGTCGATTGTGTCCATGTCGGAATGAGGCTGGATAGTTTGGGTCTGACTCAATTTCCGCTGCAGATCGAGAGTCCTGTCAGGCTGCAGCCCGCGGTTCTGGTTCTGGTTCTGCTGGTTCTGTTGTTGCGCGATCGCAGCTGCAGCCAAAGCAGCACGGCCATCCGCTTGACTCGGGCGATGTCCTCCCTGGTGGGGAGATTTCGTAGCGTGGGCTTCTTCGTAGTGCTGCAGAAGGTCGTGGAGAGTCGGCAGGGTCACATTACAACACTGGAAATCTCGCATGAAATTTGCTTCTAGCTTCGGCAGGTATGAGGACGAGTGAAAGGAAGGCGATTGAATGTGGAACGGAGAAGTGCCAGTCATAAGAATACTGGAAGTGTTGAATCGTCAGTTTCCATAGCTTGATTTGCGCATACGGGGCTCTCTGATCCCACCCCGCCAGAAAAAGCGGCAAATTTTCGGGAATGGCAGAGATAATGGAATAACTTACTCGTCGCGTATCCAACTGCCAACGGACACGCCACCCCAGCTCATGCCCCCTACCAAGCTTCCGGCTAGAGATTCGCGGCGCTGTTTATCGCGGTTGTTCCCTGATACAGAGATCGGTTTCGTACCGTTTCCCCAGTGTGCAGAAGTTGTACCAATGGAGTCTTTTCGAGGAGGGGGAGCTTTGAACATGCTCAGTCCAACGCCGTTGGCATGAGAGAGACTCCCCGTGCGTTCGCCATTGCCGGCTCTTTGCAAGGCCGAGGTGAGGTTCGAGGCCTGCTGTCCCGGGGGCGAGACAGAGCTCTGGCGGGTGGCGATGTCAATCGGAGCGGCAGCGCCGGTCATGGTGACGGTGATGAGATAGATATACTGCGAAGGAGAGGAACCGGCAGGTCGTGAGATCCGGAGTAAGGAAGGTACGGGATGCGAAGATCGACGGCGGGTGAAAGAGAGACCAGTCTCGAGTGGAAATTCGAGGCCACGAGCGACCGAAGAATGATGCGCAAACGGTACGCCAGACCCGAGAGGAGCGGTTACGGGATGGTCGGACGTCCCAGGGAAAGGCGCGAGTTGAGATCTCCGATCAGAGGATAGCAGAGAAGGAAGAGAAGGGAAGCTTCAGCGTCACCTCGGACGACTTGGGCATGAAGAGGTGAACTCTCGACGGACGGTTTTGGGCGGATTCACACAGGGGAGTGTCCACCCTCGGATATTGTCCCGCTTTGGACTGCGGAAACGTGACGGATTCGGGAAAGGTGGCGGCACGTAACAATATAATGCCGATCAGCTCCCAGCGACGTGGAAGACGAATAGACACGAGGGCAGAGAGAATGTTCAAGCAGCCGGAGAAGGTGTTGGAATCGAATCCAACGGGATGGAAGCGCAAGGGGACGCCAGACTTTCGCGAGAAGAGATGGAGGGAGAGGATGAGGCAACTGGCGGAAGGTGATGGGCCTCGAAGTAGGCGAAGACAGTAATGAGTAATTAATCCAGCGGGCACTGCGTAATTCACATGTAATACGGGAGTCACAGGCGACGTAAGTTACGCGGGACGGTGGTTCCTCCGACCGAGGAAATCTCCCCGACCAAGTCTGAAACTAGTCACTTCCCTCCCTGTTAGTCCTCCGTACTTTGTCCTCTGTCCTCTGTCCTCTGTAGGAAAGAATTCAATCATTCTCAAATGTCTTACAAGTTACAAGTTCCAAAACGATCTGTGGGAAATAGCCAGCCGTACACAGTACCTACTGTGGACGGAGTGGTGGGACCGTTAGAAGCGGTGGATTTGACACCGCTTGCAGGTTAGCGGCCTCACTAGTGTTTCTGCGAAGAAAGTCGATGATGAGGGAGGGCAGCGTCATCCTGCGCATCATCTTACCATACGGTTACTCTGCCTCCGTATTAAATGCCGAGAAGTCGGACTCACTTCCTCCTGCGTTGTCCAACTTGTCCGGGTAACGCTGCCACGTCCCAACGATGACTCGGACTCGAGTTGACTCGATCTTGTCCTCCCTCGCTCTTCCTGTCGGCTTTTACTGCCGATGGAGGGGAATACGGGATTGGAGTGATATCATCCATGGTTCCCACGGGATCTGACTACTCCTGACCATGAACCGGGATGCGTCATGGAACTTGCTCATGGAGTGGACAGAGTCATACAAAAAAGGGGGCGGCTGACCATCCTCCCCGGGACTATATCCAGGGTTCACAGTACTAGATAGACATTTAGATACGCATACACAGATCTGAGATGCACAGTTGTCACCCCAAAGACTTCCCCACACGATCTCAAAAATGAGTGTACTCCGTACAGCCGTTAAGCTCGATCTTCAGGAACTCCAAAATGGACCGTAAGATGAGAACTGCTGCTCAGTGCTAAATAATAATAATACCAAGTGTTAAGCACATGCGTGCAGGGCCCCCTGCGTGTGGAAACGCTATGGTTTGGGACTAACTACTCGCTATGGATTATGGATTTGGCTCTCCAATCGTTCATGAAAGTCGGGGCCAGGGTCTCGGAGGGTTTAATATTGCCCTAATTGTACGGATCTATTATCTAAACTGAATATCAGGATCAGGGGCCATCTCTCAGTCTCTAATATCTATCACAAATTACGGGAGAGCGATAGATCCCTAGGGGGGAGTAGCGTCCATGCTTATCGTCCCCTCCACTCCCCCCAGTTTGCCCCCCTCCCATTCCTAATGACATCAAATCGGTCGAGGGGAAGTTGTCCGGGGAATCCATGGGCAGGCAATCACATCAGACCAAGTCAAACACAACTTGGCGGTCTGTCCAAAAGTACGGAGACAACGGTGTCCAGGGGAATCAGCGCTATGATTCCGGCGCTAGCCCAAGCAGCCTGCGTCGCGTCTGTTGGGTAGTATTGGATGGATTTCACGGGAGTAGTTGATGTGCTAACTTTCTAGTCGGAGTTCAGTCGGATACCGTGCTGTTGTGATAAGACGCAAGTGTCCCCCAATTTTGGAGCAGAGCAATAACTACCTAAAAAAGATCATCCCCCGCCTCTTCGCAGACCGATCGATCATACTAAAGTCGGAAGCGACACACAGCCTCCCTTCGCTCTCCAATGATGTTGCCATGACGCCGGAATACACCGTGTCTTGGCTTCGACGCTAGAAACACGGCAGAAGGATTCCTTGAGGTAGTACGGATTTAATGGAATACGCTCTATCCGCAGGAAAAACGCAAGGGTGCGATGTCAGGACTCGCATGATCAATAAGGGGTAATCGTGTGGTACGAAGTGATGTGATCTCCTTACCTTTACCTCCGTATTAAATGAAGCATCCGCGCTGACGGCCATCCAGTACATAACTATGGAGTAATTCGTTTGGTGCTGTTAGTCATAACTTCCGATGAAGGATTCGCCACCTTTTGGAACCGCGCGCTGTTCTTCATAATCATATATTACGGAGTAACCTGAAATGGTGATAGGCGACGGAGTCCATCCACAATCACCTTGTCTCTTCAGTTTCAATAGTGTATACCAATAACCAACGACTCTGAAGACTGAAGGGCGGCCGCATGCTCGGCTCGTTGTAAGCGAACCTAAATTTTGAGCACCTCCGATCTGCACTTTGACTTTCCGCCTTATTACGATGGTTTTACAAGACAATAGTATCAGTAGGTAGTCGGTACCCCGAGTTTGACAGCTAACCATCCATCCCATCACCTTCAGCAACGAAGTCCTTCCCGAGCAGTATTGTAGTATTGTGGAGATGGCTCATCCGTAGTCCGTACAAACTACTCCGTACATCTCCTGCGAAACCTCCCGAACCCGAGGCAATGGAAACTCCGGATTGGGGAGATCCGAGAGAGGCACAGAATGCAGATGGCACATCAGTTCACCCTGGAGGCATACCGATTACAGATCGGACAACCCTAAGGTCTCAGACGATGCATTGCATGATCAACCATCGACAGGGCGAACTGTCATCAATCACTGCCAAATCCGCGGATCACAAAACGCCACCTGTGCTTTTGTTCCTTACATGTGGGCTGGTCGCCATCTGATGTGAAGGTGCAGAGTGCAGACGCGGAAGAATGCTGAAGAGGTGGATCTCGGGTCCATCCACCTGAGCCTCTGCAGACTGCTGTACACAGTCTTGTGTCGCACCGCTGCGTACGATTCGCAATGTGCAGTCAAACCTCTCCGGTGGGGATAGATCACAGAGGATCTGTCTGCACTGGACAGAGTGCTCAGTACGGAGTACTCCGTTCTTGTCTACTTATCTTCCAGTCATTGGACACAGACGCGTCTACATCTGTCTTGTGATCCTGGTGCCAAGATGCAATTGAGTTGCCAGCTCTTCTGCGATTGGTTTTATTTCCCCCTGATCGACAAACAGGAAAAAGAAACGACACACCTTGATCGTAGGTCACTTTCTCTGTTTCTGTCGCTCGGATTAACTGTTTTGGTTGGCGACAGGTTCCCATCCGGAGACTGGCTGGATGCGATCAATAACTAGTAACTATTCATCCCACCGCTCATGGCTGTCCTAATTTCCACCGTTGCAGAAAGGGGTAAAGGCGATTCAGGGAATGGATCCCAAGATGGTGGGCTGAGTGGAGCTGTCCACGGGGGGGCAGCACCGATCTAAAACCGTACAGAGTAGAGTCGAGGCGAAAAGAGAGGCTGGTAAGGCTATTGTTTGCTAGAGGCCGAGGTCTTCTAGAAAAAAGAGCGAAATGAAAGCGACGGAAAAGGCGTGGTTGGCGAAAGAAGGTTCGTTCTCGGTGGGTGCGATCCACTCTGGTAATCTTACCGTCATTACCCTCACCTTTTCGTACCGCGTATGCCGCCAGGTGTATGGCATACTCCGTACGGTAATTCCGGCTAGGAAACAGACTTTCCCCTTCGACATCATCACTCTGCAGTGTGCAGTTAGTGTTCCTCGACTCCCGCACCGCCACCGACTCGACCGCTCTTGACCGCCTTCGTGCGCCACTCGGAGTCCCCGCCACCCCGGTAGTGCAAAGCATGCAAACTGCGGCCTCTCTCCGCTTTGGTTCGGCTGCGTCTCGAAATTTTTGGCGGCAGATCGATCGCTGCAAGTCCACGAACACGACAGCGACGGGACGAGGCACTAGTATCCCTTCTCTCTCGCTTTCATTACCATCCACTCAGGTTGATTAATTGTTTGTTCCCTGTACAAAAACAGTGGCAACCACAATGGACTCGACCGACGCCCAGGCGCAGCCGCCGCAAGCAGAACCACCCACTGCGCCTATTCCCGAACAGCAGAACGGCGCATTGGCTGCAGATGCTACCGAGGGCCCCCCTTTGAAGAAAGCCAAGCTGGACGAACCTGCAGCCTCCAATGAAGAAAGCGCGAATACCGGAGGTCGGCACCTGAAGGGAATCGCTGCCATCAAGCCAGAGTACGTGTGCCTCGAAGTCTGCGCGGAATTGCCTTGAGCACGACAAACTAACCCCTCGACTAGGTTCCTCATTCAGCAACTCCCCATCCCCAAACAGGAACCCGAACAAAACGCCGACGACGCTGCGGAGGCCGCGGGCCACGACGATCGCGATGGAGGCAAGAAGGACAAGAAGGAAAAGAAGAAGAAGAACACCGGCGCAAACAAAGGACGTTCGTTCGGACGATCGCAGGATGAAAAGACCCTTTGCCCGAGCCGGCACTCTGCGCCGGAGCTCTCCCCAGGCACGTGTAAATGGGGTGAAAAATGTCGCCACGAGCATGACTTACGGACCTACCTGAAGGAACACAAGCGCGAGGATCTCACCACCTTCAACAATCTCTGTCCTGTCTGGAATGCGAGGGGCAAGTGTCCTGCCGGGTGGAAGTGCCGTTTTGTTGGCTCCCACATGACGGAACGTGACACCGAGGACGGGAAGAAAGAGCTGGTGCTGACTGAGGACGAGGAGCGCCAGAACAAGGCGCAGCCGCTTGTCCCACACGTAACGGAAGATGGTAGCGCGAATGTCGTTCCGGCAGACGTCAAGTATGCGCTCGCAAGAAAGAAGACCACTACGCCACGGGCGGATGCTTTCACCACCTGGCTGGATAAGAGTGGTAAAGAGTTGGAAAAGAAGAACCACGGTCGACACCAGGATGGGAACGCGATACCCGAGAATAACGAGGGGAAGGAGGAAAAGGAAGATAACCGGGCCCAATACACAGAACCCCCCTTTCTGCCATCCGAGAAGCGACGGCTATACTTTGGACCCGAGACCCCTGCTTTGGCGCCCTTGACAACGCAAGGAAACCTCCCCTTTCGGAGACTGTGCACGGAACTCGGCGCACAATTTACCTACTCTGAGATGGCTATGAGCATGCCCTTGGTCCAAGGCCACAAATCCGAATGGGCTTTGATGAGAGCCCATGAAACGGAGATGCTTCCTCCGACTGTCTCCATGAAGGACAATATTGTCCAGGGCTACGACAACTCCAAGGATATCAAATTCGGCGCTCAGATCGCGGCAAACAAACCCTGGCAAGCGTTGAAGGCCACCGAGGTCCTGTCCCGCTACACGCCCAACCTGCGCGTCATCGATTTGAATTGCGGCTGTCCGATTGACCTTCTATTCCGTGAAGGAGCCGGGTCTGCTCTGTTGGAACATCCGGCGAAGTTGGAGAAAATCGTGCGTGGTATGAATGCCGTCTCGGAGGAGATCCCCATTTCCGTCAAAATTCGCATGGGAACCAGGGACAATGCGCCGAACGCCACGAAATTGGTGGAACGTATGATTCTTGGAGGGTACGAGTATTCGCAGCTTGATGTTGGCCCTCCCGGCGCTGCAGCCATCACTCTTCATGGGCGAAGCCGACAGCAAAGATACACTAGATCCGCCGACTGGGGTTATATTGCCGAATGTGCCGCTCTCGTCAAGCGCTTGAACGAGAAGACGGATGATCTTACCGACACCATCCGCGAGCCCGACGCGCGGACACAGCCAAACGGCGGGAAGACATTCTTCCTTGGAAATGGTGATTGCTACTCGCACCACGATTACGATGAGCATATCAACAACTCCGGTGTTGACAGTGTCATGGTTGGCCGAGGAGCTCTGATCAAGCCCTGGATCTTCGAGGAGATCCAGGCGGGCCAGTACCTGGACAAGTCTGCATCCGAGCGTCTGTCAATGGTCGAGAAATTCGCTAAGTACGGTCTGGAGGCGTGGGGATCTGACGAGTATGGCGTTGGCATCACCAGACGGTTCTTGCTCGAATGGCTCAGCTTCACCTATCGCTACGTGCCGATCGGGATCCTCGAATATCTACCACCCAACATCCAGGACCGGCCACCAATCTGGAAGGGCCGCAACGACTTGGAGACGCTCATGGGCAGTCCCAACTACAAGGACTGGATCAAAATTACGTAAGTTGCCTACCCCTGGGCTATTTGCCCTTCCACCCTCGTGTAACCCGCATCGAATGCTGACAGATTGATCAACAGGGAAATGTTCCTTGGTCCAGCCCATAAGGACTTCAAGTTCGAGCCGAAACACAAGTCCAACTCTTACGACGAAGCGGAAGGTTAAAAAGCAGAAGAGTGATGAAAAATTAGATCCTAGATAGACATGAAACATGAATGTACATATGTGTTACGATGCAGTGCTAGATAGAGGTAGGAAGTAGAAGAAAGTGACGTGTCTGCCTAAGCTCCCCGAGGATCTCTCGGCACGTGTTCCACGCATTCCTAGAATCCAAGGCAGACGCAGTCACGTGCCGTGCCCCCAGCTTCAGGCGGTGATGACGTCTTCCTCGCACCCGAAAACTGCAAAAGACCACCTCGTCTCTGCTGGATTGTTCCGACACCCCTAATCTCATCTCTACCCGGAATCCATCCGTATTCTGCTCCTCAACCTCTTGACTATAAATCTTGAGCTACTTCTGATCTTACTGGACCCCTGGAGGTCATTACTGGCACTTATCCACTTTTGTTTACATTTTCAATCCCTTTCCCCCTCCCCACACGACGCCTCACCGGCAGCCTGAGGGCTTGAAAATTGATTCTTTCCTCTTGAAAACAATCAGTTATTCAAAATTCTAGGCACAATGACTCTATACTACAGTCTTGTACGTTTATCCCTCTACTGCCTTTCTCAATTTGCCTACTCGTCGACCTTCGGGTGGTGTTCTCCCTGGCAGCTCCCGGCGGTTAATGCATGACGCAATTCATCAAAACATATCATTGGAGAACCCTATGTCTGACTAGAACCTGCAGGTATTCTGCCTCTTGGTGTTTGAGATGGGTGTCTTCATGGGCCTCATCATTCCTCTGCCGTTCACCGTTAAGCGGAAGTTGTTTGCTTTCGTCTCGGAGAGCCCGGTTGTTGCGAAGCTTCAGTACGGTTTGAAGGTAAGTTTTCGGATATGTTCTATCTGCGACATTTGGAAAGTAGGCTGACAGTCTTGCAAGATCACCTTCATCTTCATCTTGATCCTCTTCATCGACAGTGTCAACCGGGTTTACCGTGTGCAGCTCGAGCTCCGCGCTTTCCATAAGGAGGGTAGTGGCATGGGGTGAGTTCTACCTTTAATCCCCAATTCTTATTGCACAGCCCTTCTTTTTTACTGTTGACACAGCTTGCTAATACAATTCGCAACCTTTAGAGCTGCCGCCCTCGGCACCGACCGCATGGAAGTGCAGGCCCGGAAATTCTACTCCCAGCGGAACATGTACCTCTGCGGCTTCACTCTCTTCCTCTCTCTCATCCTCAACCGCACCTACAGCATGATCCTCGAGGTTCTCCGCCTGGAGGACCGCGTCAAGCTCCTCGAGGGTGACAAGAAGGCCGGCGGCAAGGACTCCGCCCGTCTTGCGCAGGCCGGAGATGTCGGCGAGATCGGCCGCCTGAAGGAAGAGCTCGCCGCTAAAGACCGCGACATCGAGACCCTCAAGAAGCAGTGTGAGGGACTTACTCGGGAATACCACTCTCTGGGTGACAAGGTCTCCGGCGAGAAGGAAGGCGCCAAGAAGGACCTATAGAGAGGGCCCATTTGTTTCTTGGTTTTAGGCGAAGTCAGACATACTTCCATCTGATCTATGGATCCATTGCCCGTTTAAGTGGTGGGCATATTGGTTGATCTATGGGAGATGTTTTTGTGTGGAGAGCTATCCGGCTCATCCCGTCTGGTAGGGCTGATGGCTGATTTTTTTTTATCACGAGCTCGGGCATTTATTTTCATTATGGATGTTTTCTGACTTGTTCTTGTTGTTTGACAGCAGCAGCGTTTTTTTGTGGAAGATGTGTTTTGAAACTGAATTGTTGATAGCCTTATATGATGGGACATCAATGCATTGTTTTTCTAGCTACAGCTACTATCAGATTCGTTTCTTTTGAAGGGGTTATCAGTGAAACTGTATGCTTAACATAAGGTAACCCAATCAAACAGTCAATGGAATTGACCTTGAAATAAAAAAGAGCAAAGACACCGCTTGTGACTTGCACAGATACAGTAGACACAAGGCTAGGTTATTCGTGGCATATACTTCAACCTCCCTAATGCATGAACACCTGACATAGACACCCGAGGCTTTTCAGTAGTTGGAGTTATCAGTCACATCCATGATTCAAAGAAATAATCATCATTCATTCTGTCATTCCTTCCATAGACAATTTACCAATCTTTACGAACCAATCCCTAGCATCAACTCCAATCGTCAACTCTTGGCTCCATCCACATTCACCAACTCCTGCTTCCCAAACTCCCCCAACTCCTACCTCCCCACCCCCAAAGGCAGAACTCCAACTACCTCTACTTCCCTGAACACCTCCAACACCATCCCCCAAGAGCCTGAAGCCCACCCCCAGAATCAAACCTATGCCCCAACAACCTGCGCTCCCATCTTCCACTCACTCCCATCAAAAACCCTAGTCCAAACACTACCCGGATGCTCAAGCGGCTTATGGAACAAAAGCACCTTCTTCCCAACAGTGATCGCATCGATCTTCGTACCGGGATAGTACTTGCCGACTTCGGTCGACTTGTCATGGTCGTAGCACATCATCATGAGCGGCGTGCTCTTCGATACGTAGAATACATACGGCTTTTCCGGGACCGAGGACTCGGCTGCTGAGATGGGGGTGTTGATTTCTACTTTGTCGTTGGTGAGGATTTCGGCGTGGTCTGCAGCGGTGTTATTTGGTTTTCTTAAGGGCTGGGTGGGGTGGCTAGGGACTGGGGAGGATTTAGGAGGGGATAAGGAAGAGAAGGCAGGGAAGGAGAAGGGAGAGAGGGGATCCGTACCATTCCAACTATCATAACCACCGATATACTCGGCAACGTCACCGTTGTGGTCCTGGAAGAAGAGGCGGTTGGCGGGATCGGTGATGTTGGTGGCCAACTGAGTACCGGGGAGAGCGCTGGCCGGCTTCTCAGGAAGAATGGTTTGATAGACCCATTTGAAACTGCTCTCCGAGCCGCTGCGGAGCTCGGCGATTTGAGGAATACCAGATTCCGAGTCCAGTCTGGGAAGTATATCGGGTAAGTTGTGGTTTCCTAAAGTAGGTTTTGAAGGCACTGGAAGGCACTGCGGGGACACAAGAACCGGGACTTACTTTTCGAAGAAGATCCACTGATGAGCACCAGGGGCGGTGTCATGACAAACTCCACTAGCGAGACGAGAGGTCTGGATGGGTGCTTTCTTGATGTCATCCGACAGCTTGCGTGCCTCCCATTTTTGGTTGTCAAGAGGGGTCTTGACCACCTCGTGAAGGATCCCAGATGCGTCGATGTAGATGACGTGGATCTAGCACATTCAGATCAGCTTGTGTTTGTGGAATACATGGGAGGGATATCCTACCGCAGGCTTGCCTCCAGCAGTACCGTCGTTCTTGATATAGTAGGCCGTGATAGGAGAGCCACCGGCATTAAGCTTGTCAGCGACAGCGCTAGAAGTTTCAGTCCATTTGGATCCGTCCGAAGAGGTCACCTCACGAAGCTCATTGGCATCGTTCTGGTAGTAGACCCAGATGGTGGAGCCATCAGAGGCAGCAGCAAAGTCACTGGTGACAATGGCGGGCATGGTGACGGTCTTTTGCGTGGTGGTGGATATGTGCGAATTGAGTGGCTGATGGATGGATGGATGATCTACCAGCAGGTAAAAGCGAGCTATTTATGTTCAATTCAGGGGATAAAGATGCTTCATATCGGCATCAAGTCTGCGCAATGACGATGGCTTTCGGAATCTGGTAGAGCCATGCAAACAGAATGCAACCGCTTCTTTCAGCTCGACTGGTCTGGTCTAAGTACGTGGCCGTCTCACTTGTCGATATCATACTCGGTCGGTATTCCAATGCAACGACTTCGACAGGCAAGTGCCGTCCGTGAGACCCAGTTATTGAATGCATACCAACAATTCGCATGCATCTCAACGTAGCTCCAAGCGTATGAAGGAGGGAAGATTAGCCAAGTTCAGTAAGATGATCCCTTAGCGAGTGCTATAGCAAGCCACTCCTCTTCGTATCAAAAGCGATAACCAAAAAGTTTAAGGCTGCATGAATGATGCTCCACAAAGCGTATGATTCGGCGAATTTGCTCCCCAAGCAAACATCATGAAGCAAATGATGTGCACTTGCGCATTTTGCTTCTTCAAAGGCATGTTGCATTCCGCATAGGATGTCGTACTGGCATAGTCATTGGTAGCCTAGTTCACAATGTGATTCACTTAATTCCTCAGTTTGTGTTTGTAGACACGTAATAGCTGAATGACGATCTGGACTGAGAGCTGGAGTTTCCCCATACTTTGCGCCGACTGGTTGCTACAATTGAAACAACAGCAGCTTAAGGATTCATGCAGTTCTATTGAGAATACCAATCTTCCGACGATCTTAATCGAAATAGGACAACAAACAGAAAATGCACTTCCTTTCCCCTCTTCGCCTCTCTTCGAAATCAGTGGCGCTGCTGAGAAACAGTAATATAATTTGCAGGCTAATGCAAGACATACCTATGGCCATCTGTCTCCCCCGGATTGTGTAAATAACTAACCCTAGTGCTCAGATGGTGTATTTGTGATGCAAGTTATTGAATTTATGATAATTCTTGAGGATAGGTGGGAGAAGATGGCTGGCCCGGTGGGATCGGACTCGGTGATGTTTAGAAAGGTTGCAAGGGTTTGTTCTGTCACCTGACCGTCGTTGTTTGGTTTGCTTGGGACTATGGGTCAACGGCAAGAGAAAGGGCATGGAACTGCCCGAGAAAGATGAGATGCTGTTTGTGTTAGTCTGACATAGCTTGAAACAGGAGATGAATGTCTAATTTGATATTTAATTAGGGTATAAATCACACGAAAGTATGTCCCAGAAAGAAAGTCAATATCCAAATTACGCTGTTGGTGGCTCGTTCCTTCGTGATGCCTAGATGAGAAATGTCCAGAAGCTCGGGAAAACAAGTTCTTCCTCGAAGATACGTCGCACCTGAGCTAGAACAAACCGTTCAACTTTTCCGACATTCTTCAGGACTTGTTTTCCATCTTCTTTGCGGCCGATTTCGCTTTCGACTCGAATCTCTCGCAGAAGGCCCCCTTGGCGTTTAGGTGACGTGGAGGGATCGGCCCCGGTCCGGCCATGGTCGCTCTGATCCCCGGTCTCCTGTTGTTCAGACCCTATCAAGGCGTCCGCATCCTCGGCGGATAGGAAGCAAAAGTGAACGCGTTTTCGAATGTAGGCGATGACCGCAACTCCGTCGAAAGTGAGACCGGTGACGTTGAGCTTCAGAGGTAGTCCCACAAAGCTCGGCATCGGATAATCAAGCAAGATCTCCGCAGTCAACGACAGCCGGATATCCCCCGCATATTTGGCGTGACACATAACCTGGAAATCTTCAGGCTTGCGCTCCCTCATTCGAGGAGGAAGTCGCAGAGGATCGCCTTGTGCACCGTCATTCTCTGCATGCCGATGCGGTCCGTTGTCTTTGCCCATTGTACTATCCCCGCTATTTCTTTGTGACCCAGACGGATGAGACGGGTGGGTACTCGACGTCGAGGGGCGCGAGGCCGGATTGCTAGAATCAATGTCGGCGTCCGGGCGGGTGTGATGCATACGGGTCGGAGTTGACGGAAGATGAATGTTTCCAGGCCGCATGCCAGGTTCTGTCCAGTTGCTCGCGAAGGGAGTTCCACCGGCGACCGCGGCAAGAGGGGTTTGTGTCCCCGACAGCCCACCAATGGACATGAGGTGATAGCCCAATGTTGACGTTCCGCCAGGAATGCCAGGAGTGCCGGCCCGGGGAAGGAAATGAGGATTCAGATGGTCGCCTAAGGGCATTGGTGATCGCAGGGCCGAAGGTTGGTAGTCATCATCGAATGGATCGCGTAGCGGGTGGTTCAAGTCGTCTCGAAATGGGGATTCGTTGAGATCAGAATGCCCGTGCCATTGATTGCCGTGGTCGGAGACGTACTCCTCCGACACCTCGGACGTCTCATCATCTTCGTCTTCTTCGTAGAAATCGGCAAAAGGCTCGCAGAGGTCCTTGATCTCAAGGTCGGGCGGAATGGTTCCGAAGTCGAAAGAATGGACTTGGACGGATCGGATGAAACGAGGGAGGGCCACCTGCTGGAACCTGTCGTGAATGAAAGAGCGAATGCGCTCTGCCAGAGCCTCACCGTCTGGACCAGAGGTGGCAGTCCTCCAGTTGACGTCTATGGACATTACATGTGCGACCAGAATTTCTCGACGGGGAGGGACGTTGTGGGGTTGTGGAATGCCGAAGCAAAGCAGACGCGACGGGATGAAGCCGCAACGTCACTCTCTCTTGGCGGCTGGCGAGGACCGCAGTCACGTGCACCAGCACCGCTGCTTCCTGTGGCCGCGGAAAATGACTAAACCGCCTTGCTTGATCGGGCCGATCATGCAATTCCGCTCATTTTATGACGATCCTGAAGCCTCTGAGATTGCATAAATATCGGCTTCTTTATCGTGTAGTTAGAAGAATTAAGACCTTCATTCATTTGAATATAATCATATAAAATCGGTTGAATGATCACTTCTTCGGTAGACCCACATATTTCTGCCACACTTCCTCACATGGCATCTACAGAACTGAGTATTTGACTCAAGTGTGATAACTCCGTACACCACTATGGGAAATGCTACCTGGATTCTAAATCCGAGAATGACATGGATTAGAAATAATATGACATGCTATCTCCTTAACATCGTTACCCCTGTGGCTGAGTCAAAGATCTCTCCAAGCATAGGTCCAGAATAGACTCTATTCATAGGCACGTTGCCTCAGCCTTACAAGACAAGTCTTCCCAAGATCAGATTAACCATGGCCTGAGCTCAGATGACCAGATAGGGTGCAGGGGTGATTCAGCGAATAATACACTATATCGAAGCGTTTGGCCCCAATCTCTAGTAAACAGATGCTGTAACAGCCAACGAGTGAGATATGGGGTCGATAATGGGGCGGATATGCTCATTGACGTAATGCTCCATTTGGTCTCTGTTATGACAGATAGAATTGGTTGTTGCACCAATTACGGATAATGAGTGGCCTCGTCACTAAGACATTGCCAGCTCCTCTTCATGCTCGACGTAGCCTGTTTGGTCGGAGGTGTGGGCAACGATGAGTTGTACCGTCCTGGTGTTTCATATTTTTGTCCTACTCAGTATACACAGAGAATCTCGCAGCTTCTTTGGGGGCCGGAGTTTATCTGGCATGATGTCATCCAGGGTTGTTTCTTCAAAGGCGGCGACAGAAACGGCATTATTCTTCGATCTCGTGGGGGAACTGTTGTGTCAGCTCTTCTGTTCTCTCAATTGATGCAGAAATTGCACTCTTGTGGAAAGCCAAATCTTTCCCAGCTAGCAACGCTCTGTGTTCTCTTCTCTCGCGCTGATCATGCGGAATCGTTTGTTGACACTTCAGTGGCTTGGTCCGATTCACAACGAGCGATCTCCGGACAAGACGTTGCATTCCTGCCGAGTGATCGAAGCCAACTCCGTAAGCAAGACGGTCTGTATAGTAGTGCTGATTTATAAGAACGGCGATGAGGCTGAGCGATTATTTTTAGGCCCAGGCAAGAAGGGAGAACGAGATGGAGGGCAGTACTCGGTATAGCCTAGAGCTGAGAGCCTGAGGCTGAACTGGAGGGTCGCGCCTTCTCCATCCGGCCGGGTGCCCACACGTGATTTCCACGTGACACACACGTGACAATCAACAAACCACACGACGTCGGCGACGACACCTGACCGGGGCAGGTCCCATCGGCTCGTGGCATCCCAGCAGCCTCGAGGTGAATCGACATGAGTGATGATGGGAAAGCATTTCCAAGTGTTTTGGAGGACCCCAGGGTCTTCCATGATTGACACTTTGGTGACCCCGTTTCCCCGGCAAACGGCGCTCACACCGCTTTGGATCTACTGACCCAGCAGTCTGGGTCCGCAAATATTCCGGCTTTGCGTCGGTCATTCTTTTAGGGGATGGCACAGTTATTGCGGCGCTGGCGCTGTACGGCGCAATCACATCAGTAGAGCATGCGCCAGCTGAGATGAATCATTTCGGGGTCTTCCTCGGACCTTTTTTCACTGTGCCACCAAGTTTCTTCCAAGAGAATACTATCAAAGGGTTCCATCCCATATCATGCTATTCTGGCAGCCAACACTTGTGACGTTCTGCAACGTTCATTGGTTTGTTTCTGGGCCTAATGAGCTGTAATCCATGGAACGACTCGACAGGGGGGTCTACATTTCGGAAGTATTTCTGTTGTTCGTTCTAATCCCCGTCCTGTTGTCTCAACCCACTACACATGCTCTCCTCTCCTGTGGCCGATCCGCAGACAGGTTGCACCGGAGTCTCCGCATCTACTTCTTTCAACAGCCGTCTAATGATCTTGGCGTTGTGTAAAAATTACGCCACCTACCTGTCGTTGCAGCCGTGATCTCGCAGATGGCGTGGCCGCCTACCCCGTTCTCTAACACGGACGGTTTTCCCTTGGAGAGAAAGCGAGAATCATCTCCCCGATCCCCTTTGTGCTGAAATTCTTCACAATCTCTGGGAAATGAACACGGGGTATTCTCGGCATCCAAAATTTGGGAGTACGACCCAATTCTTCCTAGCACACCCGGGTGTGGTGAGCCAGGCAACTCATCCTCGCTAATACACGCGCGGGTCCTTTCCCTTAAACCCTCACTGAGTCAGGTCACCCTTTGACTTCCCGCGTTCTTCGTTGGCTCCTGTCAGCGAGGATCGCCACCAGATAACTGGCGTCTGTGCTCCGTCTCTGTCTGATTTGACGGCTCGACATCAGATGACGAGAGTTGTCTGCGGTGCTAATGCAGCCGCTGGAGTACCGCTGCTAATCATATCTTGTCCAGGACCCCGGGGAAAATTTTTTTTCCCCCAAAATAGTAGGGTTGTATAAGCGATTGGGACCACCCACGCATACACCAGATAACGCGATCACCGGGGTTGAAAAATGAATTGGGCACCTATGGCCTAGTTTTAAATGCGCCACTGCAGTGCCGGCCAAATTAATCTTTGTAGATCAACCTCTTCGAAGGAGAGTTAAGGCATGTCCTCCTTTGCCACATGTGCCACAGGGGGGATGACAATCACAATGAAATCATAGGAAGGTTGTTTCCCTGGAATTGATCTCTCCCGCCTTCCCAAAAGATAGGAGGCAATATTGGTTCTTCCCGAAACTATCTCCATCGGCCACCCCGACGCCTCTCGGAACAGGAACAATTTGTTTTCAATTTTCAGACCGTCATGGACTGAGAATACGAGTCTCGCGTTGCAATTTAAATTTTCAATCTAACTGTCTTTTGTAGTGTGGTGTTATTCACCCGCTAGTGCTGCCGTAGTACAATCTTGCTTTTAGATAGTTGGTCCATGCATGCGTAGCCTCAACGGGTTCAAGGCACATGGCTATAACTTTACAACTAAGATAGCAAGGGTTGCCTAATCTAGTCGAGAATCTACCATAGAAGTCTCAATATGAATGAAAGCACGAAAGAACGTAACATTAAACTAAAACTATCCTGCGACATCGAAACCAAAACACAGACCGACTGACGTCTCGACAAGCAGCGCATAAAGAATCTTGACTAGCATGCACGCGAGCCAAAACAGCAAACAGGTTTAGAAAAGGGGGGAAAGAAAAGAAAAAAGCTCAGCGGTTCGCTGAAGAAATGAACAGCTCCATGTGGGTAAACTGGAAACAAGTTCCATTAACCCGAGAAGAGCGAAAAGAAGGGAAAAGAAACAGAAGCAGAGCAAGAAACAATCAATCAGAACTCGAAAAAAAAAAAAAAAAAACTCAAGAACAAAACATAAGACATTTATGCATAATGCTATAGGGGGTAGTTATAGAAACGTTGATCAGTGATAACAAGCCCAAGCAATCACAAAATAACAACAGATTTTTTTGTAAATTTTCTTTCGTTTTTTCTTCGCGGTTCAAATGTAGTCGTTCGTCGCCGAAAAAATCTCTCTTGAGAATACATGGAAGCGGTCAAGAAATACACAGAGCTCGAGATGTTGCGGGTTGTCGATGGGAGAGAGATGGCCAGATGTCACGAAAGCTGCGGACTCGGTGGAAAAGAAGAAAAGCGCATATCGAAGGGCCGGCGATCGATCGAAGCTCTCACAGCCTTGAGGACATTTTTTCTCATGTCTCCCCCCATATTTCCTTTTGAATAGGAGCTCAGTCAGCCACCGAAGAAAAAAATTATCTCTAAAACTTACTCGGCTCTAGAATGATCTCCCAGAGTTGGTCCATGCGCTACTCACCTCGCTCTTGTACTATCTAACCTCCATGGGCAGGGCAGTTGTAACCCTCACGTCGGCGGACCTGCTGTCTCACACCGGTGCAAGAAGTGCCTCTCTTTGCACAGTAGACGACATCGCCCTCGGGGTGAGTGCAGCCACAGTCGTACTTGTAGAAGTATTGAGAGCACATTTTGAGAATTGTTTTTTTGTGGAAATTCGAAAGGTTTGAATGAAGTGGTGCGATATGGTTTTAAAGTAAAAGTAGTAGAAGAACGGTTTGGGGTCCAACGGACGATTTTTCTTGGAGTAGTGTCAATCGATAGAGAAGGCTTCGGGATCAAAGACGCTTTTTCCCTTGAGGAGTGAACTGGAGAGGGAACTGTTGTGATGATGTTCTGAATTTTGGCCGGGTCAAAGAAGCCTTTAAATAAGAATCTCCCGGCCCTGGCTTCAATCCGAAATGATAGAGAATGACTGCGGTCGACTGTGCCGCAATAACACCCAGCTACCACAGCAATTATTAAAAATTAAAAAATAAAAATCATTATCCAAGACGCCCCCAAAAATGTAATAATGGGAAATTAAAGGGAAAAAAAGAAATAAAAAAGATTGCGTACGAAACCAAGAGAAATTGTAGAGAGATGAGTCAGGGCAATAATAGAACTACACATGCAAGTTGATATTTTTCCCTCGTCCTCCTTCCCAAAAGGTTGTATAAGATTGCGCCGTAGCAGTTGGTGACTCGATCTACATCACGTTCAAATGAAATGTCGCCCAACGGATGATTCAAACAGCAAATCGAAGCTCGCGGCCTCCCGAGAACTACTGCACCAGATATCCCCAACAGCAGGGGGAGATTATTGCGGTTATGCGGATCACCTGCGACAGTGGCGTATTTGTCTGGAAGGGGGGTCAGGTCTTGATTTCCTTTTTCTCCCCCCCTAAGGCAGGTTAATGGGGTATCGCGGTAATCCAGGTCATAGGCAGGGTCTGATGGCAACCCCCTGCCCCGAGCTTTCATTAGAGTTCCGCAGATGCATCATGGGAAAATAACCTGACATCATCTTCAAGGTAATACGGCAGTCGTCTGGATGGCGAGGGCTTGTCACATATGCAGGTGAAAAAAGCCAACGACTGCGCTATCAAATCAATTCTCGTACCCAGCCAACAGTGCTCACACCCCCTTCGGGGTCATGCCGCAACCATCCACTGTTCCAGACGGTGCATCTGACGAATGTCACGCAAGCAAAAGATTTCACCTGTCCGGCCCTTACATCAAAAGACGAGATGTCTGTCAGGCATCCCCTTATCATGTGCTCGTTTTGGCCCTCGATAGAGGAGGGGAGAACAAGGATGGTGTCTGGGAAAAAAAGCAGCCCAATGTGATCGTCCCGATATCAGCATGGTAGTCCCGGAGGCCATGACCTTTCGGCTCCGATGCTCGCGTACCTGGTTGCGCATTGCGGGATATTTCGTGGTGGAGGTTTAGCTCATAGGCCACCTTGCTGCTCCAGTCAGAGGCGCCGCAGCTTCTGGGCATTTCTGTCCCACATCAACATCAACCGATCAAGCAACCTCCTGCGGATTCAGCCAAGGCATAATGGAGGGCCTCAAGGCGATGCCTTTGGGGGCCTCCAGTAGAGTGGAAAGAAAGAGATTGAATCTGCAAGAGCTACACTGCCATCACATCTGGTTTGGTTTCGCTGTCTTGGAAAGCCGACCAATGTATGGAGGTCAACATGTTAAACGCAGTTGGTGACATTTGCAAGTCATGAAGTCATGAGCGATTTTGTTTTCTATTTGATGTGACTATTAGTTTACTTTTTTTTTTTTGCGCCCTCCTCTTTTTTTAACTCTCGGAGACAGAACCGTTCGACGAACGGCAAACAATTGGGGCTCGAGCTAAGTGATAGCATTGATCGTGAGTGCAAAAAGACAAGCCCCGTTGGTGTGATGATGGCACAGAGTTTCTCTATAGTATAGTCAGCTAACTAAGTGTCCGGCAGTGCAAAGCAATGTCCGCCTATCGTTCTTGCGTCGTTTTTCACCAGCAGCTCGACCCTCGGGCCCTCAAGCTCACCTAAAGGTGACAATGGATTTAAGGTGCCGGCACAGCACTTGCGGCGCCAGAGTACTGCGAGGGAAGAAATCTTCTCTGGCTGCTAGTACGCCCCGTTCTCATTTCAGCCGCTGAGCATCCGCGCCACCAGCCGAATGGACGAGCGATACGGCGCGGAGAATGGGGGCGCTAACACGGCGACAATTGACAGGTCGCAGCGTGATGGCACGGCCTTCTTCTAGCCGCCGTTGGCTATGTGAAGCAAACCGAGCGGGTCACAAAAACCGCAAGCTCCTAGGGCTGGGGAGGGGGAAGGGAGCTGGGAGAGAAGGCGATGGAGAGAGAATCGACTTGATGGTTGATGCTTCGCTGCGGAAGAGGCTCTGAGACACGTGACCTGGCCAGTGCTGCGGCCGTTTCTTTTTTTGGCCGTCGATGTTGGGGTCCGTTTTGGCTCCTCTTCTCCTCTCTTCGTTCTGCCTTACCAGAACTCCGGAAGGCATTGCCTCCTCGTCGACCACGCCTGATTGGCGTCTGCGGTTTATATATATCTCGCTGCCCCGGATAATTACCCCGTTCGATGCATTCCCGCAGGATCATTAGAATGCGATGGTCCCAACTTCAGCTTCGCGCCCGTTGAAATCCAACGAACTCCCCCCCCCCAAGCCCGCTTGTCTTACTTTTCAGGATTCAACAGGCGCTTACCTACAGATTCTAGAAAGTCTCACCGATTGCCAAAAACAGCGGTGGTGTGAACATGAGCTATGCTTGCCAAGATAATCGGAAATTGTTCGTCGAGGTCATGTGGCTGACCACAGGAATGTCCCTAGTGAGTCCTGACGCAGTTCGCGTTAGAACGCAATTCCCTCCCCCACTCATTCCACATTTCCGCTTGGTAGCACTTTGTGGGGGAGACGACAGGACTTCCCCCAGGCGATGGAAACCTTTCGAAGGGGTGATGGTTCAATCCCAATCAATAGTCAGGGCACGTTTCTTGGCTCTCCTTCCTGGTTGCTGATCATCCGAGGCTGAATTTTCGGGTCGCGTCGGCCCAGCTTAGCTTGTACGAGGGACAACATTTCGGCTTGCGCAACCAATCGATAACTCCCGCTTGGCGCTTTTCCTGGATGTTCCCTCTGAAGGATGATCTATCCAATAAGCCCGGGGTAAAAAGATGTGCTGGAGCCAAGAGATGCACACGAAGGGGGAGATCTTCCAATAATGACGTCCTTCGGGGCCCCGCCTTCTCTGATAAGCAGGCGTGAAACATGTGAATTACGAAATCCAGCGTGTCCGATCCACCATCGGACAGGAAGAATTGGGCGCTTGGAGTCGAGGACCTTTGTCTCCCTCTCTCTTGGTCTTTGTACTCTGCATACGGGCTGGCTACTGGATCGACATTCGTCCCGGATTCACCCACAAACCTCGTTGCCCCTCTTCTTGCAGAGGACCCTGCTTGGCCAGTACCCTCACATGTATAAATAGGTAGCCGAATCCAAACGAGACAGCTTGCTCTTCTTCATCCTTCAACCATCTTTCTGCCTTCTTGACAAAATCAAAACCATCAGATTCCCTAACTCTTACCCTTCAGGCCATTTCCAAGCTACCTTGTGTCTCATCAAAAACCTCTGCCAAAATGTTCTCCAACACTCCCACTCACAAGTTCCTCGTTTTGGCCCCTATCCAGTCCGGCCCTCTCTCTGTCGCCGCTGCCGACCAGCCTGAAATTGCAAACCGGGCATCTTCGACCCGTGAGCGCTCCAGCAGTCAATCCTCGACCGCTTCGACCGATTCCCCGCTGGGGGCCGTCTCTCCTCTCCCCAGCGGCTTCCTGTACCTGGGACACGATGGTAGCAACGCCAGAAACTAGCCACGAATCATGATCAGCACCTCAAGCATTCCTACTGCATGAATCGCGCTGGACACGATCACGTCAGCCTCGGCGTTTCATAGCGGCCATGCTGACCTGACGTTCTTTCTTTTTTGTTTATCTTTCCTTTCATTTCTTTTTGGGACGGACAACAAAGGGGAAGGGTGCAGTGTCAAGTCTTCTTTCTTTCTTTCTTTCTTTCTTTCTTTCTTTCTTTGTCATTCAAATCTCACATCTATCCTCTCATCTTACCATGTCCATGATACCATTCCACGCTGTACAGTTGCGCCCCCGGAGGAAAGGGGGTATGAATGTTTGCCAAGTAGACGAGTTAGACGAGTTGATATCCGCCAAGTCTTGTGCAATCTGATAAATGCAGCTTACGTTCCACTGCCAAGCAACAATAGACCAGCAGATCGCCCTCGGTCCGACCGCCAAGAACCCCTTGGAGGGAGGGAGGCGAGCGTAGAGTGTAGACTTAAGATAGATGATTGCCGATCTGGTTCCTACTTAGACGGGGAAGGATCCGTTCGGTGTCTTGCCAATGTCTTGGGTGGTATCCATCCATCCTCTGCAGAGTGTAGTGAAATCTTCCAACCAACTACGGTAGGTAAAAGCTGTCGGTAGATCAACTAGTCCACAACAATACACCGAAGTATATGATATTACTCCCAAAGACTATCGGGAAGGATCCCGATGGATCGACCTTTCTTTTTACCGAATCCGTCGCTTGATTTCCAGTTCCCCAAGGAGTAATCAAATCCCCGTCATCTCATTTCCATCTCATCAAACGGTATTCTAATTCGAACCGCCTACTTCGCCCTCCCACCCGTTCGAATCCAAAGAGCGCCCCCAAAAATAAACATAAAAAAGAAAGCATAAAACAAGAGCCGACGCAGTCTCAAACTGAATCGTCATCATCCAACCACAAACACTCTAGGCCCTGTCTTCCGACTCCTGGCTTATCAAACTTATCTCGACCAACATGCTACCCCCCTTCCTTCATACATCTCGCCAACAGGTTAGGCAACAAACGGGGAATTAATTTCCTAAACGGCCCCCACCTACGTCTTTCGTCCTGAGTAATATCATGGGGAAATTAGGTACTTGGGTGTGAAACCAGACTACGTAGATCATCTTACTCTCTGAGTCTCTGGGGATGATAGGTAGTCTGGGCGTCCATTCGTTACTTCTACCGTACGGAGTACATGATGTTGATGCTACCACGTACATGCATACGTATACATAAATAGACACCTACTTGACTGTAGATTGCGTATGTACTTCCCTTCCAAGGCCCCAAGATGAAGCCTGTCTTGTCGTCTCACATTCTACTGCCAAGCCCCCGACCCTTATCCCTTGCGCAAGATTAGACCAGAACGCCACCTGGAAAAGACCAGGCCTCCCTCTGCAAGCTCCCTGCCAATGATATGTCCGCCTTGTGCACCTGCTGATAAGGGCTTGTGTTCTTGGGGGATGATAGGAAACTGGTTCTGCATGTCGATGATCTTGTAGACTTTCTTGATCTCGGTTATATTGTACTAGACTTGACTGGACTGTGTTATTGCGTGTGGGTGTGCGTATGCGTATAAGCACAGTACCCCCTGTTGTCTTATTTCCTGCGGAGTGTCTCCTCTCCGGAGTACCAGAATGTGAAATGAAGTCTTGGCCCGCTCGTCCGCCCAGCCCTAGTCTACATACAGATATGCATACGGAGGAAGATACTTCTCTGTGGTAGCTATCCACGGCAAAAGAAAGCCAGGAAGTGTATCATTGGATTTTACCTACTTTTTTCTTTCTTTTTTCCCTTTATCTTCTCACCCCTCACGTCTGTCTTCTTTCTTATCTTTTGGGGTTTCTTGCTCTGCTTTTCCGTCCATTTCAAATTAATATAACACATCATAAACTACTCCTTTGACCAAGAACCTACCATCCCAACCCAGCATCCGAAAAACAACTAGTACAGAAATGCACACCTGAGCAATACTACTTACTCACTTGCCTAGACCCCTCCCCCTCTGCCCAGACTTGAAAATCTACGGATAAACAGACAGCCCTGCTCGGTCCAGCGGACCGAGACGGGACAAGCCAGAACTGCGTCCGTCCATCTCTCGGCATATCCACATCCTCGATCGGACGGCTTCCGACGGTGATATTTATTGGTGGGATATTTTTTTTCTAGATATGCATGCAACCGGTGAAGACTCCGGAGCAAAAGCGACTTGCCGATTTTGCTTTGTCCTGTTTGGTCCTCGCGTAGGCAGGCCTGCGGTGTCGTTGTAGACTGGGTAGTTGATAAAATTAAAACCTAGGAATTCAGAGGTGGTTGTGCTGTTCTTCTTGAGGGGCTGTTTATTTGTGGCCGTAGGTGTATTTTGGTTATTGGTGACAATTTGCATGGACAGTCATGCCATCCTGGTATAGGAAGTCAGTTGGGTGTGAGGAAATGTAAAAGATGGTCTACCGACTAGACTACTTCGAAGGGTACAGTATTTTCTATATAAGAGATAATGCTATAAGCTAGTGTATTAATAGCCTCCATATCTCGTCATAACCAAGCTATTCCAAGACGAGGAAATTGGGTTGTATATAATATAAATAGCCCGGGCCGTCAGGCATCAAGATCTTGCTCTTTGTAATGAGATTATTAATTATCGCTTGCACCTCGTCTACCCTCATTCTGGACGTTTTAGAGCTTTATGGCTCCTCAAAGCCCAGTTGTTGAACAGTGAAATATACACTCTATAGCTCCCACGTTATTCAATCCGGGCATGAGACCGTCATGGAACGCTCTATGTTGTTCCCTCCAAAGACCAAGGCTATGGTTTAATGAATCGTGTGAGCTTTTCACTATGCTTCGCTTTGGGAAAATCAACATGGATATATATACTTCGAAGAGCATGCTTGAAACTGTCTAGGAAAGATCTACAGATCTTCAGATTTACAGATCGTCCATAACATCTGGCTCGAGTCTCCACTGGAAGGCCATGTAGATGTAGCTGTGCGTGCACTCAACGTGGAAGTAATGTCAGGTCCGGGCTCTGTTCAGGAGAAAGTCCATGGCTTTGGTGCTCGGTTGCCAACGGCGTGGCTCTTCCCTACACCCCTAAGTGCATCTGAGAATGTATGTACCTCATCCGATTTAATATCGTAACAGTGAGGGAGGACAAGGTTTTGAATCATGCGATATGCTATGCGATGAGAGATTGATTTTGAAGGGGTTGCTGTACTATATATAATATAGATTTAAGGGCAAATTCAAGTTTCATGACTCTCTGGGCCACCGTTGGAAAGAAAATGACATCCAGGTAATTAGGGCTGCGTTCATCGCGTGAGACTGTCGGAATTTAGCGGACAGCCTAGATCCAGCGCCACATCGCTCTACCAAATAGGTGTCGAAATAGGTTAGACCATTTGCGACAGAAGCATTATTGCCGAAGAGGAGATGTGGCTAGGGCCGAGTTTGCTCCTCGGAAATAGGTTTAATGGCGTAATTTACCTCTGGATACTCCGAGAGAAAAACTAGATTCATGGCCTTACCTTACCTGCTACAGGCATTTGGCGAGCATCCAACCTGATATCGAACCTGAAACTCACCGGAGGTCAGCGTCCCGACCTGCTACTTGGAGTGGGAGTCGAGACATTTTGGAAACTCGTGTGCACATATACTAGACAGCCGTCTTTTGAGCCGTGGGCAGTAATAAAAGGGCATAGTCAGTTAGATAGGAAAGCAGACATCTTCCACTAGCAATATAAACCAATATCTTCGGTCGAACCGCGTCAGAACTTGTGAAGAACCATGGCGGTCTCCCACTCAAGAACCCAAGAAAGACCGCGCGGTAAGCTCCTGTGGCGACTGGCGAGGGCTAGCTCTAACCTCTAGTTCAGTTAGCATCCCCCACATCTCGTATAATGCGTGGATGCCGCGGATTCCGAGCGCAAGTCTAGACGGGGAGCTTGGCTACCAGTCAAACTGCTGAGAGTGGAGCTGTAAGGCGCGCAGTCACAGCGCTACCAAGGCCAAAACGCAGACTTTTTCATGACCGGGCTGGGGGCCGAATTCTAGTGGAGGCGAAACGGTTGTTGGCATCATGGCCAGAGATCAACTCGATCTCTAAGCGAGGCTGAGGGCAGGCTTGGAAGGTCATTACACTGCACTGCACTGCGGATCTGATAAAGGAGGTCGAATCTGTAGCCACCACCCTGCCCTCTTCCTAAACGAGGGTTTAACCCTGATAAGTCGAGGAATGTCCGGTCGAGGCGAGTCAACTCAACTCGTGTGGGTAGCAATTAGATCAGATGTCAAACCCTCATGGTCATGGCCTTGTTCGGCGACGTGGGCCCAAACGGAGACGGAGGGCATGACTCGGGGCAGCAAAGTTATCAATCAATGACACTAGAAGTTATCTCGGAGCGAAACGTGTGCGCATGCTAGGCAACCATGGTCGACGGTCGGAGATTGCCATCCACCCTTCCAGTGTGTCTTTACCGCTACCAGTAACCACCACCGACCAGACCAGACGAGTGGAGCCCCCATGCGATCGATTAGATAAGATCCGTGGGACTGGAAATACGCCGGCCAAGGCGAGATCCGAGTGCGTCCACCACAAAGCCTTTTTCTTTTGTTCATCTCTGTTCGAATCAAGCCTTTTGGCCCCTTGGCCCCGGCTGATTATCTCCAAGAGGAACACTCGGCCGGATTGATTCCTTTTGCCACGCAAACCCACAGACATCCCCGATCTCGGGTCACAAGCAGGAAAAGGTTTTAACCAAATGCCTTTTCGGATTGGACGAGGTCGACGCCGGATTTTTAACAGAAATTAAGACACACTAACTGATCACGGCCTAGGCGGGGAGCTTTGGAGACGTAGTGAGCGGGACCGGACTCGGTCTTTTGCTCTAGTACAAGAAATTCTCTCGTTATGTGGGACCGCAAGGGATGGAGCAGGCCATGATCCCAGAGGCCCGTGTTTAAATATGATCCTTTTCCTCTTTCTTGGCCCGTGGTGGTTTACGGTTTTGGTTCTGCAGGCACATTGTCAACTATACGGAGTATGGCATCCTCTCCCATCATGTCCGCCACCAAGCCTCAACCCTCGGCTGAGGTCACCCAGGAGCCCGTCTCTCTGGATCCAGAGCAAAGGCGAGAGTCAGAGTTGTCCGAGGAGGAAAATCAGCAGGATGGTGTTCGAGTCGCCGAGGCCGTTACTAAGACCTGGTCCCGGACGTACCTGGTTATTGCATATGTTAGGTAGGCAAAGTCGAAGGAAATTTCCTCGGGCCATGAATTGATGAGAAGACAGTATGTGGCTGGTATATTTCATCAACTATCTCAACAGCAGCTTGACTGCCAACCTGGGTGCCTACATCACCAGTGGCTTCTCGGAGCACTCGCTGCTCTCCGTCATCTCGGTCATCACCAGCGTCATGGGCGCTGCGTGCTTGATGCCCATCGCCAAGGTTCTGAACTTGTGGGATCGTATCACTGGATTTATCATCATGCTTGCCATTGCCATCATGGGCTTGATCATGATGGCTGGCTGCAATAACATTGAGACCTACTGTGCCGCCCAGGTATGTCTTCCCCACAAACCAACCTTTCCCCCTTCTAGTTCACTGCATCGCTAACCCATATCCAAACAAAGGCTTTCTACACTGTCGGTTTCACAGGAGCCATTTTCTGTATCGACGTGATGACCTCGGACACTTCCTCGCTGCGCGATCGAGGTATCGCGTTTGCCGTCACCTCCTCGCCCGGCATCATCACTGCCTTCTCCGGCTCGCCTCTATCGAACCAATTCCACGAGACGAACTGGCGCTGGGCCTACGGAACCATCTGCATCGTTCTCCCCGTGGTCGCGGCGCCCTTGATCACGGTGTGGCAATTGACCAAACGCAAGGCCGACAAGGAGGGTCGCCTGCAATACAAGCCTCGCAGCACCCGAACCTGGTATGAGAGCGTTTGGTTCTACGTGGTCGAATTCGATGGTGAGTTCTCCCTCCCTTTCAAACAATCCATACCTACCCATCCACCAGCCATACTAATCCAACACCCACAACGCTAGTCATCGGCATCTTCCTCATGATCGGCGGCACGATCCTCTTCCTCACCTCGTTCAACATCGCCGGCAACACGGAAAACCAATGGCGCTCGCCCAAGATCATCGCCATGATGGTCGTCGGCTTCTGCGTGCTCGTCTCCTTCGGTTTCTACGAGCGCTTCCTCGCCCCGAAGCCCTTCATCCCGTACCACCTGCTCACCGACCGCACCGTGATCGGCGCCTGCCTGATCGACGTCGTCTACCAGATCTCCTACGCCTGCTGGGGCAGCTACTTCACCTCGTACCTGCAAGTCGTCTACAACACCGGGCTGACCAAGGCGGGTTACATCGCTGCTATCTTCGACTTCATGGATCCGATCTGGCTGATCCTCTGCGGTTTCTGTATCCGCTGGACCGGTCGCTTCAAGTGGCTTCTCTGGATTGCTGTTCCCTTGTATATCCTTGCTAGTGGGCTGATGATCTATTTCCGTGCTCCGGGCCATAACGTCGGATATATGTGCATGTGTCAGATCTTCCTGGCTGTGGGTGGTGGTACGCTCATTCTTATTGAGCAGGTGTCTGTCCTGGCGGCGTCGTCGCATGAGGACTACGCTGCTATGCTGGCCCTGCTGAGTACCTTTGGTAACATCGGTGGCGCGGTCGGCAGTAGTATCTCCGGTGCTATCTGGACGAATACCCTCCCCGTTAAGCTGAGGGAGTATCTTCCGGATAACTTGAAGGATCAGTGGGAGATGATCTACGAGGACTTGGAGGAGCAATTGAAGTATGAGGTTGGTTCGCCGGCGCGTATCGCGATCCAGAATGCGTATGCGTTTGCCCAGCGCAATATGATGATTGCAGGAACCGCGATCATGGGACTGGCTATCATTGCGGTGGCCATTATGAGGAACATTAAGGTGCAGAATAATAAGGATCTGAATAAGGTTCTGTTTTAGGTGAGACCTTGTTCGGGGAGGAAGGGGGGAAGAGTTCAGCGGTTAGATTAATCTCTATTTTTTTATATCTATTAATTGTATTATTTTATTTAGGTACCTACGTGACTGGGCGGGGTACTAATTACTGCTTGTTAATAATATTGAAAAAGCCTTGAATGTGATAATAAGATCATCCTTCTATCTCTCCTTCCCGTCTCTCACTCTCTCTATCAATCAAACACTCTATTTGCCTGTCGCAGCTCGACGATCTCAATTCAATATCTATGCAAGGCTTCCACCTCTCATAGGTACTACTGCAACAACCAACATAGTTTACACCCTGATCCGAGTAACTCGCCAGAGAGGTTAGTTTAGACCCTTAAAACTGTGTTACATAATGTCTTCCACCCACTGCCGTATCCGACCCTCCTGTAAAGAAGAAATCTGCTGACCGTTGCTGTCGCCGTTGCCCTCTCGAAATCCCATCCCTGTATCATTGGGAGAGTCTCTTGTCCCCTGGTCCGGTCTATATCCATCGCTGACGTCGCATCCCGCGATCCAGACATCATCGTATATTGCTTCTGAAGCCGGTTTCCCTTCATGATTCGCCAGAACCCATTGGAATATTTCCAACGATGCTTCGCGCGACGCGGCTAGCTAGCTAATCGACCAACTAGTACGTACTCCGTCTGGACGCGTTTCAAATACAGTGGCTAAAATCCGCATTCTCCACTTACCTGCAGCTAGAAGAGAGAACTACCTACGGAGTACGGAGTACGAACAGAACAAATAGTGACTAGTCCAGTGACGAAAGAAATACCCAAACAAGTAGGCAATGGCAATAGAACGGATCCCACTGACTCTCGGTCTCTTGAAGGAATTTTTATTATAATACGGAGTGCTCAACCCGACTACATGCAAATGCTGGATCCGCTGTATGCCAAACGAGATATGGAATGGAAGAGAACACAAGGCAGCAATGCGCAGTACAATGCGATACAATGCAAGGATCGCTGCGAAATGGACCCAATAAAACAAGTCAGGTATACCTAAAGACAAAGAGACGAACAAAAAGTCCAGAGCACACGTCCGATGACCAATAAACATATTAAATTACCCTCAAATAAAAACCTTGTCGGATAAATTGTCAAAGGGAATCTTCATTCCGAGGAAGGGAAAAAAATCAACGCTTCAGGAGAAAGAGAAAAAAAAGAGAAAAAAAAGTGAACAAGGTTGCTTTGGGTCAAAAAGCAATAATGGACAGGATCAATTTACAATCAAAGATATAGTGACAAGGGAGAAAGGAAGAAAAAGAAATACGAAAATTTGGACAAAGGAAATAAAGGTTTATTCTTGACAAAGGAAATAAAATAAAATCAATAGAAAATAAGAAGAAAGAAAAAAAAAAAAAAGAAGAAACACCCATGCTAGATACGGATATGCACGCGGGAAGAAACAGTTGCTGGTACAAATAAGAGGACAAACCGATAAGCTGCGAGCAACAGAAAGGGGCGAGCGAGTACGAAAGCTGCGTGGGTATCACGGGGTATCCAAATAACCTCTTTTGCTCTTTCAATGTTGGAATCTCTGAGTCCCAATAGACTCAGAATCCTCCTTCCAGTGAAAGCGCCAATCGAAACGTGTCTTCGATCCATCCAATTTGCTTCGGGGAGGGAAGCCGAGCCTTGTTGTGCGGACGGTTCCATGGAGCCTGAATTTCTGCTCGTTCAGGTTTCACCAAAATCCTTGAAGATATATCCATCTGTTCAAACGTCCGAAGCACAAAGGAACAGAAGTCCGTCAGACCAGATCTGCTTGTCTATATTGCTTCTTCCTGAAGGCGGTCGATTGGGAGTAAGGGAATCCACCAAACAGAGACAACGTTCGACTGGTTGAATCGGTCGGTAGAATGTGTAGAAAGTAATGAAGTATAGGGGGTGAATGGAAGTCAACGGAAAATTAAGGTGGGGGCGCGTCCAAATGACACCCAAAAAATGAGTCTGACCCGGTCTACCGGTCATCTCCAGCTCTCGACTTGGCTCGTCGACGGAAGAAATCCATGACCTTGCGAGCCGCACCAGAGCTGCCCGGGTGATGTGACAGATCGCGTTCGGATTCGTAGGCGTCTGCGAATTTTCGGTGGTTCTTTTGGAGCACTCCTGGCCCGCGTGCGGACCGACCAGCCTGCACTGACTGGCGGGACGAATTATCATGCGGGCTGTTGTACTCATCGTAGTAGTTGGGGGCCGAGTGGTTGGCATACTGGTTCCGGTAGTAATGGTCATTTTCGCTCGGATAGACCTGCTCGGCTGAGGCGCTGTAAGACGTCGCCTGGTGCGATCCGGACTGGGGGCCATGAAGCACGGCAAACTGCTGATCAATGCGAGCTTGATAGTTGACCGGTTCTTGGTTTGCAATGCCGTCATCTGCTAGACCCCCTTCAGGCATTATCGAGATCGCGTCCTGGGTGCCATAGCTGGTAGCTCGTGTGCGGGGTGGTCGTATCGCTCCGGACGACGAATTTTGCTGTTGCATCCGCTCGGCTTGCAACTCGTCATCTGGCGTTTGGGATCGACTCGACGAAGAGAACCCCTTCAGGGAGAATGACGCGGGCAAGAGGGAAAACCGGCGAGGTCTGCTTTCTCCGCCCGCCTCACTCGTCTTCCGGTTGGATCCGTACTGAATCGAACGCCGCGAGTCCACGGACATCCGGCTCTCATCACCCGCATATGGATCACGCATGCTGGTGGGAGGATAGCGCTTGCCATTCTTTTGCCGAGAGCTGTTGGTTTGGCTTCCTCGGCCTCCAAAGATCGACCCGGACCGTCCAAATAGTTTTTCGCCAATGCCCGAGACCGTGTTCGATCGCTTGTGACCCTTGGGGGGCTCTTGCCGGGGCGTCGTGTTGAATTTGGCCGGTAGCTGCTGGGCGCTCGGGCGTCCAATGGATGTCGGGCTGGGTTGCGACGGGTCCTGAGGAATGGGGGCAGAAATAACGTATTGCTTGCTCTTGGGCTGCGCCAATCGGCCCTGGGCATTCGTTGCCGCAACCGTCGGCGCCACGGGTTGTCCGTAGGAGCCTCGCGACGGCAAACGGCCGGTATTGAAGGACGCCATGGAGGCTCCGGTGGCGGGTCGGGCGGCATGAGGAGGCATGGTCCCTGCGCCGGTAAGCGCTGTCGAATCTGACGTCGAGCGAGGGAAGTGTCCCGGGGCCGGAGTCGTCTCAACGGATGGCTTGGCCTTCGGCGCCTCAGGCGCCTGCTGCACACTATTAGATCGGGCTCGAGTCGGCGCCGTTTCCAACGCTCGCGATGAGCTTGCGACAGGCACCTCGGCGTCACCGGGAGTCTCCCCTCTAGTTGTCTGAGACTGAGGAGCGACGTATTCAACCTGAACTGTTCGCCGTTTCGTGTCCCGGGGGGTCTTGGACCGATCCGTTGACTGTTCTTGGGAGATGTCCCCAGAGTGGTGAACAAGTCCACCCAACGAAGGAATCGAGTTTTGGTACGTCTTGGGCGGTTCTCTGACAGACGCACTACGTGCCAGCGTGGGGGCCTCTTTGCGATTGTCGTTGGAAACCGTCGTGCCAGCGATATCGGCCACTTTCGTCGTGCTGCTGGTGATGTGCGAGACGATGTGCGAGTATTCGCTCAGCCAACTGTGTCGTGCAACCTCGAAAAGATCCGCTCGTTTCCGTGGGTCGGGCACCAAGATCCGCCTCAAGAGATCACGCGCATGCGGCGTGACATATTCGGGGAAAGTCAGAGGAGTGGTGACAATGTATTTATAGAGTAGGTTGATGTTGTCGCCGTCAGGATTCGCGGGGTCGTCATCGAAAGGTAGATAGCCGGCCAGCATCGCATACTGGAGGAAAAAGTCGCGTTAGTTTCGTGCTTCTCTGCTTTGGTTTTACAATGCCCGGGGATACTCACGAGAATGACACCGCAACTCCAGACATCGACTTTACGTCCCGTGTACAGCGAATCACTCACCACCAGCTCCGGAGCGGCATAGCACGGACTGCCACAGCTGGTTTGCATCAGGTCACCCCGTCGCAGGCCCTTGTTGTTGGTCTTATCGAGGCGCATTCTTTTCACGTAATCCTTGTTCGTCAGGTTGTACTCGATCTCCTCGCCCAATTCATCAACCGGGTCAAACGTGTTCGCGAAACCGAAATCGGTGATGATGATGTTGCGGTTCCGATCCAAAAGCAGATTCTCTAGCTTCAGATCACGATGCACGATACCCTTCTTGTGAAGATACCCGACACCGGACACCAACTGCGCAAAGAGACGCCGAGCGGCATTGTCTTTGAGGTACCGATTGTTCAGAATATGATCGAAGAGCTCGCCGCCGGATGCGTACTCCATGATGATACCGATGTGTCGGTCTGTCTCCACCATTTCATGGAGCCGAACGATGTTCGGGTGCGCAAGGTCCCGCAGAATGGAGATCTCCCGATAGATCTTGGGCAATCGACTGGGATTCGAGCCGAGCGTCTCCCTTCGGATGAGCTTGATGGCCACCTGAATGGTACCGTCGCGCTTCCACCCCAGTTTGACTTTGCCGAACTCGCCCTCTCCGAGCGTCTGTCCCAAGATATACTGACCGAAAGTCGTTTCCTTGCGCTTGATCGTATTTTCGGTGTAGTCGTGTCGACTGCGCAGCCCGCCGCGACCTCCGTCGTCCACACCATCACTCCCCACCAGAGCTAGACCTCCCGAAGGCGGAGCGGCCTCGGGGGGCGGCGATACCGACGAGCCAGTCTGTCGGACTTGTTCTCGCTCAATGTCCACCGAAGGGTCGCTCACCAGCACCTGGTTGATCACGGTACTGGACTCCTTGACCAAAGTCCCCTGACCCGGGTATGCCTCCATACGGTCTTCTGCGTGCTGCGACGGCTCGAGCGTCGCGGCGGGTGGATTCCGGTTATCAGCTCCCCTCGAGGGATCCTCGGGCGCTCTCGTGGCTTGCCGACGGGAACGGGAGTCGTCCCCTCTCCTCTCGCGATGATTTGCGCTTCGGTCGTCACCTCTGCTCTTTCCATGTCGTGAGCTCGACACTCTCTCGTTGGAACTCTGGTGGCTTCGATGGGTCGACGAGGTTCTCGGTGGAGGGACGGGCGGTTCGCCGAGCAGATCCGGGTACATGGGTGATCGATTGCTGCTTTGGGCGGACGAAGGCGCCACGGGTGTCATGGCCGGAGAAGCATGGGTAGCGCGAGGCAACGACTGCGATTGGAGGTCGCTCATAGCCGAAGAAGCTGTCGGGACCGGGACGGAAGATGGCTGCTGAAGTCTTAGTGGAGTGCTCATAGTAGTAGCGCCGTGCGAATCGGTGGACGGTCGCGTTCGCTGCGTGGAGCGAGACGAGCGCTCGGGGAAGTGCTGCGCATGACCGAGGTGCGAAGGCGACGCGGGGCCTTGATGGGATGGCAGAGTAAAAGTGGCGGATTGGGCGGGGGTGTACTGAGGGACCGCTTGCATAGCAGCAGACATACCTTCGTATAGTGAAGGCGCAGCAGAACCTTGAACTGCTACGTGACGGTCCGAGACAGCCTCTTCAGGCACGCGTGGGTGGGATTCTTTTTTTCTTTAAGACTCGTTGAGATCAATTGCGATCGGCGACCAGAGAAATCCGACACAAAAAAAAAGAGCCTTCTGGAGGGAGATTGAACTCTCTATCCTTTTTTTAATTCAAATTCTCGCTTAATAATTCCTGATCATTCGCTTTAGTCGGAATGCGATCGGTGAGCTGGCAATAATCTTACCGGTCGGGCAGCTGCGGTTCCAAAGTTAATAAATAGGTCGGAGTCATTGAGATCACCGATCAGGGGGGGGGGATGAGAGGGTGACCACTGACCACGGCGAATGCAATCCGAAAGAAGCTCCCCACGGCGATTGCAGCGATGGGTAATATATCAAGGACACCAGGTCAAGAAGGTAACCAGCCGGTTAACAAAGAGAAGAAGAAAAAAAAAAAAAAAAGAGGAATTGAAAGGACGCGTGGAAAAAGCAACCGATGACCTGGCGTGGGTGTATTTTTCGGTGTTGGAGCGAACTCTCTCAGGCAAGCGAGCCAAATCGGAGGGAGAGAAGCTGCGCTGCAGAATTGACTCCCGTGATATGACACCTCTGTCTCCAGCGATGACCGCCACCCAGTTGAGTAATGCGTTGAGGGGATTGCGGCTCGAAAGAATGTGAGACTGAGGAGGTTCGGAGGAGAGCGAGACCGACAAACGCGGGCGGGAAGGAGAACCAACTGCCTCGGAGACGCGCTTGGAACCACGAGCCAACGTTTTCTCTTTCCGTTTCTTTTCTTTCCTCTTTTTCTTCTGCTGAGGCAAAGAAGAAAGCGAAAATCCAAAGAAAGAAAAAGGATGGGTCACCCCGACACACCACCGACTCAACACTGCAGGATCAATTGACTGGAGTAGGCCGCAATGAGGAGCATGATCGATGGAGGAGAGAGAGGGAGGAGAACCGAAGGTGAAGAGCGAGACGCAAGAGGGGTGGAGGTCGACTCTTGGGATCGGAGGGCGGACAGGGGGCCGGCGCGAGGGGAGAAAGAGAGCCGGTGGGAACTGGGAACTCAAGCCCCCAAAGAAGGAACGGGGATGATGCGAATAATTGGCACCCAAGGGGCCGGACGGCAAGATAAATCTAGAAATCAACGGGGATCGAAGGTCAAGGGACGAAGAAGAAGAAGAAAGATAACTCGACGTCGCGGAAGAAAAGAAAGAAGAAGTCAAGATAGAGAGAGCGAGTGAGGTGGTCACGGAATCCACGGTCCTGGCTGTACCCAGGACCTACTTTGGACGGAGTACACGGACGGTCTACTAAAACTAAACTACACTAACCTCTCCCAGGTGTGCGCTGGCGAGAGAGAGGGAGCAAGAGAGGAAGAGAGAAAGCCATGGATGGCAAGCTAATCCTCTACGAGTTATTAGTGAGAATTGGAATCCGTTAATGAGATAATCTAATATAATCTAATATAATACTACGGGCTATAACCAGGATCCAAGAATAGTAAAATGGGAAATCGGCCCCAAGCAGCGGCAGCTCTTCATCCTGAGGATCAATAATAATCAAATATCTCCGGGTACCTGGCCGATACTGTTAGGCAGAGGTATGACAGCTGGAATAAGGTGCATCGGATCAACCACCATAAAACGCGTTGCTTGCTTCTTTTCTAGGAGATTAAATTTCCAGGACTCGAACGTGTTCCTGGTCACCCTTACCTACGGCGATACGCCGCAGGGGGGCTGGAGGGCGTCTCGCAATCCTTGGTGACAGACCCTGGATCCGAGCCATCTGACAGCATGCATCAGGCGAAGAACAGAGTGCTACGATCCGTACGGAGTACAGTGGTTCCAATCATTCCTGCCTGAGGGAGAGCATGAAAAGCTCCGTGAATGAGACTGATCAATAATAGTCAGCACTCAACACTTCTGGAGAGAGAGTCAATTGCATTGTACTTCGTACGGAGTACACTCACTGACTCTGAGTACAGAGAAGTGCCAAGTCATCAGGGGCACCGGAACCATTGTTTCATCGCCCGAGACGGGCAGCTCGCTGGAGCCTCTCGCAGTCGATCGTCATTAAGCAACTTGGAGAAAGGATTTGCCAGTGCAACACTTTCCCTCTGGTCTGATTGGCCTGGGTCTCGGAATACACCCTGGCAAGGCTTTTTTTCTTTTTTTAATTTGATTTTTCTCGCTGTTTGGAGTTGGTGTTTTCTTTTTTCGGGCTCATTTAACATGAACCGAGTCGCTAGCTTCTCATGCTAAACCATCCATTCCCCCTCAAATTAACTTATTCAGGATTCAGCTTCCCATTGTCCTGGTAACGATCCCCTTCGTCATCATCTCTCAATCCTCTGTCCGAGTCCGAAGCTGAACCATCCCGTCGCGCCCATCTAGCTGCCCAATTCGAGGAAAGGAGGAAAAATGGAATTCCAAGTTATTGGGAGTGACCGCCCCTTCGTAGTTCTCCAGCTCCACCCGAGTCTCCACGGTAGGGATGCCAACCAGGGTTCGGTCGTCTCCTGGGCGGGCTAAACTCGACGGAGCCCTTTTCGTTTTTCTTGTTGTTTGACTTTCCCAGTTTAGTGCCCAAAACGACCGAGAGTTGCTGATGCACGGACTGGCGGCTTGACTCCCTTGAGATAATGGTCTGATCTAGCCCTCCAATCCCGCGTCCATTACATCATCGCTCATTTCTGGTCCTGGATAAATGAGAACTGCCGTCTTAACTCTTACTCCGTAAGTGCTCGGCGCCGAACGGAGGGGCGGAAACTGGAAAATGGAATGGGGACGGGTCGACGGGATAGCTTAGCTATCGAGTAATCGACGCTAGATCAATCCGCTCTGGAGTCCACTCCCGCGAACTTTATATGGATTCTGATTCTGGATGGCTAACGGTTTGGAGCTTCATGGCGGAGTACACCTTCCAAGTGTCCGTCGATTGCATGATCTCCACTTCCTATAGACAGGCTTTGGCAGCTATAGTTCCCTAATCATGGTGTGTTGATGGATGAAGGCGGAGTATGCACTATGCTGGTCTATATATCGCGATGTATAAAGTATAAACGCATGCGCTCGGTTTCGGACGGCCTCGACTTCTATATATACACCCGTGCTTAAGCGCGACATATTCTGTAATCCGTTTGAAATGGATAATATTTTAGAATATCAGTTTACTAAAAGTGTTTACCTAGCTAGACAAAAGTGTTTCCAGATTGTCAACACTCACGTTATATTCAACTTCTCGTAGACAATTGACAACAACACAGATACCAAAAGCACAGCCAACGCACCACCAAAAAAAAAAAAAAGAAAGAAAAGAAAAGAAAAGAAAAAAAACAACAAACCCCGAAGCAGCCGATGCGAAATTGCCAGTGAAATCAGTACCTCCTGTGTCCACTTCTACTGCAGCCGACAAACCCGAATGAGGAGGGAGTCGCACGGCAGAAACATGCAAGGGCGCAGGTGTTACAGCATTCAAAGAGTTTCACTCGATCCATCCTCCCTAGTATAGGGTCATCACCCAGCCAGCCTTATTGAATATAACTCACAGCCTCTCCTCCATTCGAATCAAACTCTTGGTTGGATATGGAATAATTTCCCCTCGATCCAGAATAATGCTTACCCAAGATCTCGGTGGGTCGGGGATCCTGCATCGCAAACTTAAATTCCCAGGAAATGTACGGAGCAGAGCTTCAGAGGAGAGATCCGGGCTGGGAATCAAATTTCCGATAGCGCCATAAGCTCTCCCTAGTCGCGATGGCTGCGTCTGATCCTGTACGGAGGAGGAGTCGAGGTGCTACATCCACTCAGGTGTACTCCGTATGGATAGGATGGTTCTGGCCATTTGCATAACATCCAAGCCGAAGAGTGGAGACTGCAGGAAGAATTTCTAAAATACTGACAGATTCTTGAACTTTGGATTCCACCGCAGCCCACTTGGATTGCGCCCACCCGAAAAACGTTCTTTGATGATATCACCACTGATACCGCCATTTAGGTGACATTCCAGAACTCTTGACGGAGTCAGTCTCATATAACTAGTAGGTATTCGAAGAGTAGTATCAGCACAGATACTCCCCCTACCACCGATCATCGAGCCATCGTCCACAATATTGGCGTCCTGATAAATCCCCTTTCTCCCTAATCCCTTGCTAGTACATTATATATTCCGTAGCTTCAATAAACGAGCCCCTTCGCAACTCCCTCTCAAAGCAACTTAACAACCCATCCCCCATTCTATCCACGACTGGAAACCCCGACTCCGTGCAACCCAACAGCTCCAACCCAGTAGAAAAGGCCAATAGTTCAGCACCGTCTCACAAATCACAACCCAATTTCCGCTACGTAACACCGCATCGTTTTTTCACCCTCGACGAACCGAACCCAGCCCGACCGCCATAGTAACCTGGCCAGTCATACCTACCCTACCTTCTAGCTACTTACTAGCAACTATCGGTGGCGAGAACTGGAGCCCAATACTTTTTGGGGCATTTGTTTTGTTTTGGTATGGCCCTCCAATCGCTCCCAATGATGTCTCGGGTGGTTTCCGTCAAGTACGTTATCTACTCCGTACCTGCCTAGCTATTGTGCTGTGTGTACACACCGCTAGATTTTTCTTGAAAAAATTTTCCCCGTCCTTTTCTTCTATACCAATGACATAATTCGCAATTGGCGGTGAAGTACTTTCTTTTCACCCTCGAACAGTGAGTGAGTGCTGACGCTGGCTTGGGGCTTTTGCATTGCGATTCTTTCATGCACGCAACGAAAGCGGGAATGTTGTCAATGTGATGCATCAAAGCAGGAGGCCAATCCAAGGGAATAGATATATGTATGTACATTTATGTACAACTAAGAGCCCAAAGAAGGGGTAAAGCCGTTGAGTTTCCTCCCTGCGCCGTTGCCGGGCCAAAATTCTCCGATCTAGACTTCTGTTGCCTGGCGTGTCTAGACCCTCCCTTGAACTTTTTTCATTCGCATGTACGGAGCACTGTATGTGCCTCTGGGCGCTGCGTTGCATTAGCCACTAGGTATCTATCTAACCGATTAACTTCCCGGCAAACAAGTAAGTAAGGTCGGATGTATGTATGGAGTCTGAGGCTAGCCCTTCATCAAAGTGTAGATGTATACAGGCCCACAAGGCTGGAACCACTCCGTACCATGTAAGGTTTTTCGGGGCGTTATCGTTGGCTATATTTATCACCGAGATAGTTAGATAGACGGAAGTTAATCTGCTCTTTAGATATATTTAATCTCTCGGATGCCTTGCATTATGCAAACTTAGATGAGTGGTGGTAGCGCTGGGTCTGTTTGAAGGAAATGAAAGGCTAAGTACCATTATTCGCCGAGATTCATCGTCCTTTTGACAAGTCTGTCAAAATTCACCCCGAATGGCTTGGGCAGAGTGAAAGAGAATTCACAGTCAGAAGGTGAATCAGCAGTGGAAGAGTATTCAATGAATGGCCATGTTGGGAATTCTTGAAGTGAAGAAGCTAGATATGTAGTTGTTTCACTAAAACGACTGGGTATAAGAATCAAGTAATTCTCCTCCCAATGACTAGCCTTTCTTTCCTCACAGATGAACCTCCAAGTCTTCAACATGAATAGGTACCCCTTTTCCGATCTCATGGATCAAGAAAGAATCAAGCTGCGGTCAATAGACGTCTTAGGCATCTCAAGTCTTCTGGTGAATATCGGAATGCATCACTTGACGAAAAACAGGATCTTGAGGCCTCTGCCCCTCACCAAGTGCTTCTGAAAAGGTCTTTCTACAGAACTTCTAAATGACGATCAGCCGAAACTCAACTGAGCTTACTCTGTAGGTAACAAGCTGGGGTGACAGGGTGTTTCAATGCGAACGTTTTCCATCACGTTGGGATGGTCATTCAGCCTTCTGCTCCTGGAGTTAGCCTCGGAGATGTGCATTGTGCTCAGCCAATATGACAAGCCGGGTTTCAGTATATGACACGGGGCAATAGAAGTGGGAAAGTTTACCAAACTCAAGTCGCTATGGGCTATAAGCAGCTGTGACACTGAATCGATCCGGTATAGACGGGTCATGCTCGCTGGATATCAGCGATCATCGATTGGAATCTACGTGCTTGACGGCGAACCCAATCTAAAGCTCATCCTCGTTCTCGTCACCCCCAGCATCGGGGAGTACTTGGAACCTTAGTCCGAGCATGTTATACACCGAAGTTCCTATCGAAGGAGGAAAACCGGGGATAGTATCCATAAGATTCAATTCCCGTGGACAGGCATTTAGAAAGATGGTCGGCGTGGCGCATTCCGGATGAGTACAATGGTCATAAAGATCTTCCGGCTCTCAAAAAACCATACAGCGTCGTCGGGGAAGAACAAAACAGTGTGGAACTTTCTTGTATCGCCGTCCGGATTTCTTAACCCAACTTTCCGACACCGAGTACATCGAGGTTTACAACAGGCTTCGTTACAACCCCACGTCTGGACCATATGCTTGAACGTCCCGGCCAGAAGACACAGAAGGCCATGAGGCCGTGGGTTGTCTCCGACGACCAGACTGTGGAATGGCCAGGGTTCTTCAAGGGAGTGAGTGTTCCTCAACATCCTCAAATCGAAAACGGGAGATTTTTCGACAGTGCCTTCCAACCTGCCGAAGTTGAGCTTCACGATCAAATCCAACAGCCTCTCGGAAATGTCTCCTTCCCCCGCGATCATGCGGCGTATTTGGATTCGGACGACGATGTTCTAGATAACCCCCAAGGAACAGTTGATCGCTCAAGGCTCTCGTCCAGCTCTCAGAAAAGATTCTATTAGTCCGGATAGAGTGCTGGTGTTTCAAGAGCAGCAAGGATTGACCAAGGATCGGTTACAACAACAAGTTTTGGGAGAGCTCGGTCTGGTGCATGAAGAACCGCACCCTTCTCCGAGACACCGTCCCAGACAGGAACCGCATACTGGACATTTATAACCACTACATCCCGGTATTCGGTAGCTTGAATAATAACTCAAGGGGTGCCGACAACGTTATCTAGTTTGTCAGCCTGAGATAACTAGTATAGCAGAAACCCTCATTTTACTCCGCCAAATCAGAGCGCCGGGCCACCAGACACTTCCTTCGTTCGTCATATCGTATTCGATACTCCTTTCTCAGCTTTTATCTACATCTACACCTACTCGCCGTGTGCCATAGAATCGACCGCTCCATCCGGAGTACGATTTGGCATCGGTGTTTGATACTCCGTTCACGTTCTATGGTCAGAATGTATCGCACCTGGGCTAAAAGGGCCGCAGCAGCGCGTCTTCCTGTATGAGCGGCAGCTATTCGAAAAGAACTCTTTCTTTTCGCTCGATGCACGTCCAACCCTCCTCCCCTCTGGCACGGTGTTGCCGGAAGCGCAAGCAGGCCACTACTGACCGCCATGTCATGATCCTCTCTCGATACTGCAAACACACCCAGTGTCTTTTACGAACTCGCAACCAGGTCCACATCATGAAGTACGCTCGTATCATTATCATGTCGAAAATTCCTGGGGAATGTGTGCTGGATATTCTGCCATCTCTTGCGCTCGATGACAGAAATCTCATCTTGGCAAAGTTGGTAGAGTTGCTTGAGTATGTTTTCCCTAGTTTGTACTGTATGATGACTTTGGATATCAATATTAACCTTTTGGGATATAAGATACATTCGTCTTCGCGGTTGGATTTTCTTTGAGCAGGAGACCGAGCAAGTCTATTATGATGAGCAGACAAAGAAAGTGTATGTCCAAAGGAACGAGCTATTATCATGTGCTCCCTATGTAGTTTCACGAATCCCAAATGCTAATCGAGACACTAGCTATCTGATCGGTTTCTGTCGCGCTGTGAGAGAGTCCTTTCCTCCAGAGAGAGGCAAAGTCATCACATCCGATTCGATTGACGTCGGTGGCTTTGGTCTAGGTTGATTTGTCGATTTGTCTGCTGTCTTCCGTCTCTTGTCCTCTTGTTTCTTAACTCGACTACCTTGTCTATCTTCTTTCCTGCATCAGTGTACCTAGACGGTAGTAAAAACAACCATCAAGGATTTTTATTAGGTTTACTTCACGAATGAGGACTTATTTGTCTACAAAGGCTAATTTAAATCGGTTAGTAAGGTTAAATCAGATATTCAGCCTTTGCTAGATCTTAGAAACAAGAAGAGCAACAACTAATTTCAAGGGCAGAAAACCAAACGAGAACAATGGTAGCTCACAACTTACTCTCTCATCAATACAGAAAGGGATTCACACCCGCTGTAAAGTCCAATCACTAAAAATCCAGCAGAAATTTTCACATGTAGTAACTTTTTAGAAGGTATGGGTCAGTCGTTAGGGAAGATATTTGAAACAAGTCTTGTATATTTAAAGGTCATATTCCTGTTCGTGTCGAACATGTCTATCCAGTTGAATATTGTGTCATGAAAATGATATATCATCAAAATCGCCAGAAATAGATACCGCAAAAAAAGAAGCAAATCACTCGTCGTATCCAAGTCCTTTCACGTCCGTCCAACTGTAAAGCAATATTCCTTAGCGCTTTCCTCCCGACATGCCAGTCCCGCCGAGAGACGTCGTGCCCGAGGCACCGTAAGCTGGAGGAGGCGTAGGGGTCGGCGAGGGTCGTCGGGGAACGGGATCCCGACTAGAACCGGGCACTCCTGGCGGGACTTCGCCGCCGTCACCCTGGCCCACAATCACCTGCTTGCCATCGCGCATACGCCCGACGACCATGCCCTTCGCCACTGACTTGATCACGGCTTTGCGACTCACCCCGGAGGCATCGATGTAGACCAGTCCCACGTTCTTGACTCCACCGGTCAGATCGGTAGCAACCGAGCCAGCTTCCGCTCCGTAACGGTGTCCGATCATATGACTGGCGGCTGCAGAGCCGGTCGTCAATACCTGTCGCGCACTCTGCTCAATACCATCGGCCAGCGTCGAGAATGCGATCATCGACTTGTTCAGCATGCCGGGCTTATACTCAGAGTTTCCTGCTTTGTCGACGCCCTTGTTCTTCCCGTTGTCCTTGCGACGGGCCAGAGAAGCGCCAAAGTTCTGCGCGACCTTGCCGACCTGGCCCACCGTGCGGGCGGAGATGTCTGCCGCGCTGTGAGACAAGTCGCCGATCTTACGGACCCTGGTGTGTGTGTTCTCGGAGAAGGTCATCGGCTTCGGGTTGGGCTTGGTCTTCTTTGTGAAACTGTCGGCGCCAGTAACCAAGGCGTTGGCGAGGTAGGTAGATGTTGTCACGAGCAGTCGGGAGGCCGTGGCGGAGGTCTGCACGATCGTCGAGTTCTTGTAGGCCGGGTGCCGAGACAGGCGCAGGTATTCTTCGGAGACATTGCTGACGCTGATCTCGTTCTTTTCGCCTTCGCTGGGGAGCTCGACTTCGACTGGTCCTGTTTCCAAGTTAGTGACCGGATTCAGCGAAAAAGAGTCGACTGGCTTACTCTTAGAGCCAGGCTTCACGCCCGGTTTCTCAACGACGTCATACCCCTCCATCTCGCCTACCACGCTACCATCTTCCTCGTCCACCAGCACGATGCGCCCGTGCGCATCTTGCTTCGTGGTAGTGCCAGCCGGGCCAGCAGAAACGTACCCCTCGCCGGGGGCAAAGTTGGCCGGGTTATAGGGAGCAGGGCCCTTGGAAGGAGCCGTGGGAGGAGCCGCGCGCTCCAAGAAAGCGGTACACTGCGCCAGAATGGTTTCGAAGGTGTCGACATCCTCTTGATTCACCTTGTCCGGCCCGGATCCGATACTTGGGAACTGAATGCGGATGAAAGCGCCCGCGTCGGGGCCGAGATCCCATCGCGGAATCAAGTAGCTGTTCGGGGGCTGGTGATAGATCTGGGTCGTTGCGGGGAGCGCAAGGTCCAGCTCTGGCGGGAGATGCAGGTGGAGGTAGAAATCCTCCTCCGGCGAGGCCTCGGGGGAATTCTGAGGAGCGGTACTTGTAGGCACCATTAGCAGAGAGAGGGTCTGGGGCCCTGACGGGGTAAGTTCTTGTTCGTCGCCATCTTGCAGGTGGAAGGCCTTAATGTTGTTGATGCTGTAGAGTAATCGAGGGTCTTGGGCGGGGGAAGTCATATTGAGGCGATTGATTGTTGGAGGAGAGGAAATAAAATAAAGGAATCGAATAATTTAACCAAGACAAAGGATCAATGAGGTCAGCGAAAGGGATGTGTGAAAGGATCAAATAAATTAAATTAATCGATCGGTGATATCAAGGCGGGGCGCGATGACGCTGCGGGGCAAAGCGACTGATCGGATTTCTGGTCTTGTGCAACTGCCGGCAGCTGTCTTCTTGCAATTAGGCAGCGACGAAAAAGGTCTGAGGCAGAAGAAATCTAGGAGAAGAGTCTCTGGCGAAATGCTCGGGGAAAGGGAGCAATAAATAGCGAGGCAGGCGACAAAGTCTTGGGCCTTCTTGGAGACTCATTCGTCACGCGTCATGCCAGACCCTGGCTGACATAATCCTGTCCGTGTTCCTGATTGGGTCTTGGCACTAATGCGCCACAGCCCCATGGGCACATGCACCGCCACAAGAGCCACCCGGCGGGGCCTGAGTGGCTGGTGCATTCCTCCCCGAAATGGCGGCGGCAAACAATAAAGACAATAATGTCGCTTCTTTGCGGCCCAGAATTGACAAACGCTCCCCATCTGGAACCTTCCTCCTTTCTACCATACTCGCGGATAATGCCTATGTAGTCTACCCTGCTAGTAGTTGTTAGTTGTTGCTATTAAAATCCCACTTTCCCCCTCCCAACGGCCCGCCTTTGCAGTTCCTGGCAACATCTCCGGGTTAGCGGCGCTTAGATACCCCCTTCTCCTACAGCCTAGACATTAGTTGCAGACATGGCGTGCTTCCAGATCCTCTCGGATCTTCATCTAGAGGACCACAGCGCGTACGACTTATTTAAGGTACGTCCGCAAGCGCCGCATCTCGCTCTCCTAGGAGACATCGGGCACGTCAAGGACGACGGGCTGTTCCTTTTCTTAGAAACCCAGCTCCGCCAATTCCAGATCGTGTTCTTCCTCCTGGGTAGCAACGAGCCGTACTACTCTGACCGGACAACCGCCAGGAAGCGACTAACCGCCTTCTCAGAATTCGTCGTCCAGCGACGAGCCTACGAGGCCCAGCAGCCCCAGCAGGAACCGCCCCTAAGCCCTTTCGGCCAATTCGTCTTCCTCAACCAAACCCGCTACGACGTCTCCCCCGACGTGACCGTCCTCGGCTGCACATTCTACTCGCGCGTCACGCCCAAACAGAAGAAGTACGTGGGCTTCGGTCTGAACGACTTCTTCCACATCCAGGACTGGACGGTGAAGAAGCACTCGGCAAGGCACGAAGCGGACCGGGCGTGGCTGAACGCCCAAGTCGCCCGGATCGCAGCGCGAGAACCGCATCGCTCGATTGTCATCTTCACGCACCATAGTCCGTCGGTGGTCGCGGACGCTGTGGACCCGTTGCATGCGAATAGTGTCGTCTTGTCGGGGTCCGCGACGGACATGTCGGGGGAGGAGTGTTGGGAGAATCCGCAAGTCAGGCTGTGGGCGTACGGGCATACCCATTATAATTGCGATTTTACGGAGGAGCGGACGGGGAAGCGCGTAGTGGCGAATCAAAGGGGTTACTACCATGCGCTGACCCAGGTGTTCAATCCGTTCTTCGTGGCGCGGGTTGGGACCATTCCGGGGTGATGAATTTATGATTGACTTGAAGTACTCCGTAATGAATAGAATGTACACCACTGTACTTGAGAAATCTCCGTAGATAAACGTATAAAGTAAGGTAGTTAGAGGAGGGGTGGAATTTCCCCGGACTTCCATGCTGGCAGTTGTCAAGCACTGCGCATAGCCGCGTTTAACCGAGGCTCGTCCGCGCCCTTGTGATTTCGCTGACCCCGACTTTCCTCCCTCTCCGCTCTCTCAGTTACTACCTCTTCATCTTTCTTTCTTTCTTCTTTTCTCTCTTTGCTTTACTCTCCCGTGTAAATCGCTTCCGTGATAACCTACAGCTCCTGCTATTAACCTCACCTCCTAATCCTTTATATACCATGGCGTCTATCTCTTGTGCGTTGCGGTCTTTGTCCCGCACTACTCCCGCCCTCCGTTCGACCGCGAGACGGCCGTTTCCCTACCGATTCGCTCAAAGGTGCGTTGCTTAAACTGCCCGGTCAGAATTGACCACGAGCTTCACAATGCCGGTCTATTCTACTGTCTACTCGTCTGTAATCTATAATCTATCAATCCACTAACCTGTCCTACCCTCCAGCGCCGCACCCACATTCTCAACCACGTCCCGCCGGCGGGACCCGGACCTCTCGCATCTAACCCCGACCCCGATCTCGCTCCTCTCCGAGACGGAGACCTTCCTGCACGAATCAGTGTCCAAGTTCGCGGCGGAGCAAATCGGCCCCAAGGTCCGCGACATGGACGAAGCGGAGGCCATGGACCCGACCATCGTCGAGCAGCTCTTCGAGCAAGGGCTCATGGGCATCGAACTGCCGGAGGAGTACGGTGGGGCGGGCATGAACTTCACGGCGGCGATCGTGGCCATCGAGGAGTTGGCACGGGTGGATCCCAGCGTGAGTGTGCTGGTAGATGTGCACAATACGCTTGTGAACACGGCGATCCTGAAGTACGGGGACGCGCAGGCGCATCGGACGTGGTTGCCCAAGTTGACGACGGGGACGGTCGGCTCGTTCTGTCTGTCGGAGCCGGCGTCCGGGTCGGATGCGTTTGCGCTGCAGACCAAGGCCGAGAAGACGGCGGATGGGTATAAGTTGAATGGGTCGAAGATGTGGATCACGAATGCCATGGAGTCGGGCATCTTTATTGTCTTTGCCAACTTGAACCCCAGCCAGGGGTATAAGGGTATCACGGCTTTCATTGTCGAGAAGGATACGCCTGGTTTCTCGATTGCTAAGAAGGAGAAGAAGTTGGGTATTCGGGCGAGTAGCACCTGCGTACTGAACTTCGATGACGTTGTCATCCCTAAGAGCAATCTGCTGGGCGAGGAGGGTCAGGGATACAAGTATGCCATTAGTGTGCTGAACGAGGGCCGTATTGGTATTGCTGCCCAGATGACCGGTCTGGCCCTGGGTGCTTGGGAGAACGCTGCTCGGTAAGATTCACTCTTTCTCCCATCCTTTCAAGAAAACAACCATACTAATCAAGACAGTTACGTCTGGAATGACCGCCGTCAATTCGGCCAACTGATCGGTAACTTCCAAGGCATGCAACACCAGCTGGCCCAGGCCTACACCGAGATTGCCGCCGCGCGCGCTCTGGTCTACAATGCCGCTCGGAAGAAGGAAGCCGGCCAGGATTTCGTCCAGGACGCCGCCATGGCCAAGCTGTACGCCTCCCAGGTTGCGGGTCGCGTGTCCGGGTCCGCCGTCGAGTGGATGGGCGGCATGGGATTCGTGCGTGAAGGCATCGCCGAGAAGATGTTCCGCGACAGCAAGATTGGCGCCATTTACGAGGGAACGAGTAACATCCAACTGCAGACCATCGCTAAGCTCCTGCAGAAAGAGTATACCCAATAAGTGCGATAAATGCTGGCTGAAAATACGCCTAATTTCGTTTTCTTGTTTATTTTCTCGTCTTTTCTTTTCTTTTCTTTCTGTGTGTTTTTATAAATTGATGTTCAACGTAACTAAGTCGGCGGGAAGCGCTGAGTCCACAGACAGACTGGCTGGCTGGCCGACTGGGCTGACTGACTGACTGCTTGCTTGCTTGCTTGGTTCGTTCTGACCACGAAAAGATCCGCTCCACTGTTTTGAATTTCAACTCTGGATTCGGTATCGATGACGTGGACGATGCATAACGATCCTTTTGTATGATAGAAGAACAGTCAATTATAGAATGCTCAACCGGATCTTCCTGCACCGTTCTCGTAGGAAGTTACTTTTCCATTCCCTCCCCGAGCCAAGATGACCGTCTCCTGGCGGTGTGCACGTGTTTTTCATCGTTCGCGGTGAAAGTGATAGAAAACTAGGTACCCCGTAACCCACAGACATGCGCAGGCTATATTTTCCTGCCGAAGTCCATCGGTTCTCACGATGCCGATAGGCGAAAAGAAAAATGCATCCGAGTCCCACAGGTCGGGCTGCATGTTCAACCCGGCAGTTCAGTCGATTGCAAGATACCGCATTCCGAGGGAGACTGATTGGTGGTATTTTTTTAAAGTTCGGAAATGGCCCCATATGCTCCATCTCGCTTGCTCCACTGCCGCTGCAGCATCGTCATGTTCAGTCCGTTCTTCAATCTCCAAGCACCTCGTGTCCTCTTGGCCGCGGATATCAGAGCAACAAAATAACCACCCGGGCCGAGGGATGGATGGAACGAATTGGGTTTCGGCCAAACTTATTTGACCGAGTTAAAGTCTTGATGGATGGTCATTCGGTCTGGTTTTAACGTTCCGGCAGCCATGGAAGGAGGTAAAAAGAATGGGGCGATTCGGGGAGGAAGGCGCAGACGAATCATGTGATTGACAACCTGGGGAGGTGCTTGATCAATCAACTGGGCGAGTCCCATAATTCCAAAGCAAAAGAGAAGACGCATGTTAGTCCCTAGTCCCTGCTGATAGCTGGATGATGCAGGCCACCTGCTAACCCACCTAGGGGTGGGACGATCTGCTAGATTGTTTCGGGACTCAATAATTGGAGCAATCTTCCCGATGAAAATATACCCGTATCAAGGTATAAAATAAGAGACAAGGCCTCCGAGTGAGGCCGTTTCAACTTGCAAGGACGCTCTCAAGACCGAGGCACCCATTCATAATTATACCTAGCTCTGGGCGGTTGCTCCGGATGCTGGTATTGTGGTGTGCTCTGGAGCACAGGATACCCGGTGGCTTCCCTCTCTGCCGAAACATTCGGTACCAAGACCGATCGCTGCCCTCCCGCGTAAGGGATTGCCTGTTGAGGATGGTGCGCCATTTCCTCTGGATGCGCTTGATTCGAGCGTCCGGGAGCATAAAGGTGAGACGGATATGCCTGAAATGCAGGACCTGGTGGCTGTCCACCCCCATGAACATTGTACGCAACGTACGATGCGGGAACCGGCATCGTGTCCGGGTTCCGGGTTTGGCCATCAAAGATGTAAGGTTCCACCCTGTTCGAATAATCTGCATCCGGGGACTCACAGAGGGATGGGGATCGCGTTGAGCCATATTGCTGCTGCCATTCATGCGGTGCCGACACCTGGCTGGACGTCGAAAGGACCGACGGCGCTCTGGAGACTGGAGTTACCCCGAGAGACTCGGAATACTGGGCTGAAGGAAGTATGTACCCAGATGGAGTACTGGACGATCCTTCTGTCACCAAGGAATTGGAAAGTCAGTAAAGATGGACCAATAGAGGGGTGAAACAGGGCAAGAAGGAAGATGCAGAAGGATGAGGAAGAGATTATAGTCACTGACCCATGTTCGAGTATCCTTGACCACTTGTCACCATTGACAGTTGATGTTTTAACGTCCTAATCTCATTTTCCAGAGCAGCATTTCGTCGAACAATATCATCGAATTGCTCTCCTTTGGTCTTCAGCTCCGACACTTGATGCTCTAAGCGTTCGATATGTTCTCTCGTTCGTTGACGGATGGTTCTCTGGGCCTCTCGATCGTTGGCGCGCTTCCTCTCCAGCTGTTCGGCGGAGAGCGAGGTGACCTTACGTGTCCCGGCTCGGGACTCCCGCCTCTTGGACTGGGAAGGCTCTGGATGGGTGTTCATGATGCGTTCCAGGCCGTAACCCACTCGAAGGAAGTTAGTAGGCAGTTAGAACACGTCCTTCGAGAGGTAGAAAAACATGAATGTCGGAACGAGAGCGATGCATTCCAGGTTATACGTGGAGCACGAAAGAACCAGAATCGCTTCTCAATATGTGACTATAGTCGTTCCATGTGCGTGGGTCGCGCTAAAACACTGGGATTTATGCCAGAGGGGAAGGGCAAGAGGCCGCTTGATATAAGCACAGGCGGGTGGATAGATAAGTTGGTAATCTTCATTTAGTGCATGGAGAAGGTCACGAAACGACCCGGTCTGCCCAGAGGACGAGCCGCAGGAGAGGTTTCGTTCATATACGGAGTAGGCCAGATCCCCATCGGAGTCGGGCACACAGGGCCCTAGGAGCGAAAGCAAGAAAGAGAAAGAAATAATAATAATAACAAAATAACAAAAATTCAAAATACAAAAATTCAACCCAAACAAAATTAACCAAGAAAATTACACCCAAAGCTCGGTCTCCAGATCGTCGCCTGTCGATTTCCGAGCAGGCTAAGTCCCAACATTATTATTAGTCTGTTGCAACTTGCAACCAACAGGACCCTCTGGCCCCTGAGATACACCAATAGGCACACTCGCAGCAGCAAGAAAAGCTAGAGGGACTCAAGGGAGTAAGAGAAAAAAAAAATTTCCTGGTGTGGGAAGGGGCTGACAATGGTCATGTCTTTTTTCTTCCCTTTTTCTTTTTTTTTCCCTCTCCAGGCTACTATTACTATGGGTCTGCACTCTGCGCTATGTGCACATTCCGACCCTCCCGACCTACAAGACTGCTCTAAATTCGCAATGGGAGGGGGTGAAAAGTCCTCGGCACCTTAGATCGGGGTTTGATTCACAGTGTCCAGGGGTAGGGGGGGGGGCATTAATGCTGGTAAGCCAACCCAGTCATGTGCCGGGCCCTGCATCGGTGTATCAAAGAGAAACTGGCGCGGCTGTCATCGTCCTGCGAGCCATGGCATACTAAAATTTCTATCGTGGGTTCGGGTTGTAGAGATTGTACGGAAGACTGAGAAGCCTCCGAAAAGTGGCTACTCCGTATGAATTGGTGGACCCTGGTATTATCCAGACCACATGGTGACCCGAATTAAACTCTCAAACTCAAACGATTTTCTCCCCCTTCCTCCAGCCCGCGAGCCTTGGTCGGCATTTAGGATAGATCCGGATCGCGAGCCAAAGGATTGGTGGTTCGGTAGCGTGGGAGAAAAAAAAAGGCACGCACCAAAAACAAAGTGGACAGATCACCCATGCAAGCGATGGAAGTCGCATGAAGGTGTTGGAATCTCGATGCTCATGGGCCCACGAGAACTTGAAAGGGCCTTTCCTAGTGATCATCGAATTCTTATTTGGAATGGATTGATTCCCAGGATCTGCTAGCCTTGGCGATAGTGAGATAAATAAGCGGCTCTCCAGTCTAAGATCCGACGAATGGTATATCAGTATAAAAAGCACCGTCCAGTCACCTATGCCCAACGTGGCTAACTGTATTCAAATGTTCCATGGCTTTTGTTTCGGATCTAGGATAGGAGTCAGCAGTAACTCCGTAGAAGCATACTCCGTACTGTAGGTAATGCTCGCCACGAGGTTAAGTAGATCGACTCCACTCTCGCAGGAGTTGTCCAAGAGCAAGATACGATTCGTGGAACCGAAGCGGAATATAGCGAAGCCCCAGAGGTTGTTCTGAATAATCAAACCACGGAATGGGTCTCTGAGACTAACCAGATTTCCGAGGAGAGAAAAGCGAAAAGGCTGAAATGCCCCCTCTCTCGTATCGGGGAGGAAATAGGCCCCGAATGAGAGATGCGAGGGGGAAATCCCCCCCAAACGAACCCACTTTGGAAAGAAAAGAAAAATTAAAAAAAATCAAACATAGAAAAATCCCATGGTAGATGGACTCCACAATCCACAGTCTGTTTCCTTCCGATGCGATCGTGAGCGGGAAGGACGGCGAGGCTGGCTGGTACTGACGCACACCGTTCCTACCATGGTTAGTGGTTCATCTCTAGAAGACCCAGGAATCCCACCTTTTCTCTGCTTCCGCTTCCATCCGTTCCCCTTTGCCATGCTTCTGCTCCGTACCCCTTGTTCTTTGCTTCCTTCTTTGTTCTATCTGCCTTCTTCCAATTGCCGAGATCCATAGACTTATTGGTCGGGATTTTTTCTCCATCGGCTGATCCAGATCTGGAACCAGATCTTAACGAAACCCAGATTGCTTGGAGCTAGTAGATTAGGCGACGGGCGTAGACGAATGCTTGAAACACTCTGGGGAACTTCCGATCTTGTGTAACAGACTCTAAACGAGCTGTAAACCTTTCTGTAACCTAACCATCACAACCAGCCACGAGAAAAGTTGGTACTAAGGCTGTGCTGTGGACCTGGCCTGCTGCACAACATCGTGCTGAGACTGCATAAACATGGAGAAAAGGTCGTGTGCATTTCTAGAAACTGATGGTGATCGTCTGTCCAGGGTCAATTATTGATAATGGAAAATGACCAATTCGACGTTCGGCTCAAGGCAACCGTGGACTTAGCCCCAACACCATCCTGACAGAACAGTTGCCCACAGATAGATTTGAAGTCCGTATCACATTCACATTCCCGTCGACACGTTAGAATGCGGTGATACCGTCACGCTCACAGCTAATTCGCTGCGGGCACAATCACCAAACTGCAGGCTAAGCCAGTTAAATTGCGCCATAACTTGATGGCCTTGGGGATGGAGGTGGGAGTTGGGGACTTGGACGCCCAGGCAAAAGGGCTAAGGCGGTTTCTTGCGCACCATCACTGCGGCACGGCACAGGATCGATGCCTACCTATCCACCATACCCTTGATTAGCGCCTTCTTTTGGTTCGTGTTCCCATGCCTTCCCAGGCGAGGGGTAGCTTGCTTAAAACCAACGGTGGTTGTCGAAGCTCCAATAGCACCTGCCCTTCGGGGACCGGGGATCAGTAGATGACGTAGGTTGACGTTGATTCCTGATCGGATGCTAATGTTAGACATACAAAAACAGGTCTGAAGTTGAATCCTTTCACTCCGCTAAGTCTTGGCAGCGACTCTGTCGGGATTTGACGTCTTTGATATATCGATGCATACTAGGACTGGAGAGAGCAGGCCGTCTTTTGATGCAAGTAAAATGACTCAACGTGTCATAACGCATCTCCTTGTTTGGGATGATTTGCGGGGGGGGGGGGGAGTCCCTTGCGGACGACAGGCAAAGATGGATCCACAAGGGATGGATAAGATAAAGTGTTAGAGATGAAAGATGAGGCCGAAGAAAGTGGGATGGTGATGTAATCACGTTACCTTACGGGTCACGCTTCTCGCATAGAAACGGCCCGTCGGTCTCGTATGCATCGTATGTATCGTACGGCAGCTCCGTCGGCCAACTTCCACGTCGCTTCACCTTCGTCTGTTTGGCATCCGATCGTCGTGCCTCGACTTTTCCCGGACGATTGGAGAACAAGGATCGTGTCGTTGACAGATCAATTACGATACTCAGACTTAGGTCCCATTGTCAGTTACCATGGACCAGAGCTATAAAGCTCGAAAAGAGGCCTTTGTGTCGAATTTGGCCGGGGGAGGCATTCTGGAGATCAATGCCGTCACTTTGGTAGCTCCTGTGAGTGGCCCCATCCAATTGCTTGGTATCGCTTGTACTGATATCGGATTTCACTCCTCGATTAGGCCTCTGTACTCCTGTGGTCGGTGCTCCAATCGCGTCTGTCCTTCTTCAACCCGTACGGTGGTCCAGCACTAGTCGTCGATTTCTTGCTCAATGTTTTGGCAATTCTATTTGCAACCACCATCTATGCCGCGGCGCCATGGACCCTGAACATTCTTCTCGTATCCCCCGCCCTCCTGCTACTATTCACATCGCCGGCGCCTCGTACCCAACAAAAGGCGAAACCGCCAGCCCAGAAGAGCTCCAAACATGCGACAGAAACGCCCGCGTCTCTTCCCATCCACCCGTTCCTCACGACATACCGTGCTGCGATGATGATCGTCACCTGTGTCGCTATACTGGCCGTCGACTTCCCCATATTTCCCCGCAGGTTCGCTAAGGTCGAAAATTGGGGCACGTCGCTGATGGATTTGGGCGTCGGTTCATTTGTGTTTTCCGGGGGCGTGGTTTCCGCTCGTTCCTTGCTTAAAGGACGAACGAGTACTGCCACAAAGCCTCCTCTGTGCCGGAGATTGACTGCCTCTTTCCGTCACTCAATCCCTCTGCTCGTGCTTGGTTTGGTACGACTGTATAGTGTTAAGGGTCTTGACTACGCCGAACATGTCACGGAGTATGGTGTCCATTGGAATTTCTTTTTCACGCTGGGTCTGTTACCCCCGTTCGTCGAGATCTTTGACGGCCTATCCACCTTTGTCCCCTCGTACGAGCTTCTTGCGCTGGGGGTTGCAGCCCTGTATCAAGTGGCCCTCGAGTCTACCGATTTGAAGGGCTACATACTTGTTTCCCCGCGTGGTCCAGATCTTTTGTCGAAGAACCGAGAGGGTATCTTTTCTTTCTTAGGGTATCTGGCCATTTTCCTGGCCGGTCGTGCTGTTGGCGTTCGCATCATACCCCGTGGGACGTCCGCTTCCAAGTCGCCGAAGCAAGCCCGCAAGGACTTACTGATTAGCCTCGGAGTTCAGAGTCTTGTTTGGATCGGACTCTTCACGCTGAACTCCACATATGCGCTGGGATACGGAGCCAATATCCCCGTCTCACGCCGCCTGGCCAACCTACCTTACGTCCTCTGGGTGTCCGCCTTCAATATTGGGCAACTTTTCCTGTTCTGCAGCGTGGAAACTGTATTCTTTCCCTTTGTCCATCGTGAAACTGAAAAAAGTGGGGAGGCTGAGCGTGTATCTCTGGCGACCAGTCGGATTATGGCTGCGTTCAACAAAAATGGGCTTGCCATTTTCTTGGTGGCAAATCTCCTGACGGGGGCTGTCAATCTGAGCGTCCCGACGCTTGACGTCAACACACTGCAGAGCATGGCGATCCTTGTCGCATATGCTGCAGTTATCACGGGCGTTGCACTGGCCATGCAAAAGGCGAACATTAAGCTGGTTCTGTGAGGGCGCACCGACACATGTCGTTTGGATTAGTGTATATACATTATGTAGTTAAAATATTTTTTTTTCTCGAATTCTCCGCCGTCAACAATGTGGATCTCGTGGCGGGGGCAATTGATCGGAGGCAGTCCAAAGAACACGAAGCTTTGGCAGTTGAACCGAGGCGTCATGCGCCATCAGGTGACTCCCCCACTCGTGTTGTCGCCGGCCTGCGGCGGATTAGAATCCTCTTCCTTCTCTTTCCTTTCAACTACCTCGACTGCAAAGCCATCATGAGTGCAAACACCGGCGAACCACAGTTCTTCCACTACCCGGAGATCCGCCAGGGACCGTCCGCGCCGTACCAGAACGAAGACCAGTCCATTCCTGTTTTTCGCGGCACTCCTTTGGCTATTGGCGCTGCCCTGTGAGGACTGAGTTTTTCCTTGCCAACTTTAACCTTGGCCTCTCGCGTGGTGCGCCTGCTGACATAGTCGATTCTCTCCTAATTTAGAATCCATTCCGTGGGGTTTATCCAGAGCTACTTTTGGCGCAATGCCGGCTTTGACGTCGTTCGCGAAGTCCCGCAACTCCAGCAGTATTCCGCCCGCTACGACCCTACCGTCATTCCGATTCATGATTCCAAGAATTCGCCTCGCTCCGATCTTCCCGTGCCGACGGAGAGACGCAAAGGGTCTTTGGGCTATTATACCTCCGCCGATTACCATGCCCTCTTCAAGTCGGGGGAATTGACCCCGATCGCGGTCGCCGAGGCACTTCTTCCTTTGATCCGCCGGGACGCAAAGCCCCCCGGCAAGCATTCAGTCGCGTTCTTAGAATCCCAGATAGAGAAAGTCCGTGCCGCTGCAGAGGCTTCCACCAAAAGATACAAGGAGGGCAAGCCCCTGGGTCCCTTGGACGGTGTTCCCGTGGCGATCAAAGACGAAGTACATATCGACGGATACCGTCGGACGCTCGGGACCAAGTTGGACTTCAAAGGCAATTTCGAAGGTACCTCCTGGTGCGTGAAGAAATGGGAAGAGGCCGGTGCTATTGTCGTCGGCAAGACCACCATGCACGAACTTGGTCTGGGTAAGCATTTCCCTCACTATGCCCAGCCTACCGCATGCAAGCTGACACTCTGACTAGACACTAACAACAACAACCCCAATTACGGTACTCCGAGAAACCCTAGCAACCGCAACTATTACTGCGGAGGCTCTTCCGGAGGCTCCGGCTACGCCGTGGGTGCGGGCCTGGTGCCCATCGCCCTAGGCGCAGACGGAGGTGGCTCGATTCGTATCCCGTCATCCTTCTGCGGAGTCTGGGGTCTCAAACCGTCGCACGGGCGAGTGAGCGGTAGCCCGACTGTGTCGCTTGCGTCGACCGTCGGTGTCTACGGACCGATTGCCGCCAGCATCGACGATCTGGCTCTCGCCTACCGTATCATGGCCGCTCCCGCCCCGGTCGATGAGGATCCCATGTCGGCGGCCTTCCCAGACCCGCTCACCAGCATCTCCTCATCCGAAGTCCGGCCCAAGAACAAGACCATCGGCATCGTCCGCGAGTGGATCGACCGCGCCGAGCCCTCGGTCCGCGCCGTCTTCGACTCCTCCCTCGACTTCTACCGCAAGCAGGGCTACAAGGTCATCGACATCAACATCCCCTACCTCCCCGAAGGCCAGCGCGCCCACGTCCTCACCATCATGACCGAAATCGCCTCGGGCCTCTCCCCCCACCAAATCAGCAACCTGACCGCCCCCAACAAGGTCCTCGTGTCCATGGGTATGTGGCAGATCGCAGGCCAGGACTTCCTCGCCGCCCAGCGTCTCCGCAACCTCCTCATGTCCCACCTCGCCCACCTCTTCCAATCCCACCCGGGCCTCCTCATCCTCTCCCCAACCACCCCTATCCCCGGCTGGAAGATCGGCGGCGACGCAGACCTCTCGCGCGGCCTGTCCGACGGCAAATCCTCCGTCCGCAACATGGAGTACGTCTGGCTGGCCAACTTCACCGGCTGCCCCGCCATCAACATCCCGGCCGGCTACGCCCAGGACGGCAACCGCGTGCCCATCGGCGTCATGGCCATGGGAGAATGGGGCACCGAGGAAGACCTCATCGCCTTTGCCCGTGATGGCGAAGCTATCCTCGATCTTCCCGAGAACCAACCCTCTGCTGCAGCCAAAACCGATGAACAGTCCTCTGGTCTGAAGATCCCGCAAGGCGAGGGCTCCCTGTGGGAAGACATCATCGGAACAGCCACAGCCACAGCCCCTGAAAGTTCAACTTAGTAGTAAACCATCTCTATGCGCCCAACTGGTTTGGGTCTAGTAGATGTTTCATGCATGCTTCAGGATCAATTAATTGATCGATTGATTGTGTGTATTTGCTTTCATAGCGCAAGAACCAAGAGCGAATGCGTGGTTGCATGAATGTGTATAGCATGGCATGCATGGCTGGCCTGATTGATTTCTACTTTTTCTTTCTATTCAGTGTCTTTTACATTCCTACTGGTACTTCTTTTTTAATTTCATCCATTCACATATTTCTTTTCAACACAATCAATCAGCTTTCGGGTCATATTTTATGCTTCTCTATCATTACTCAATTTGTTAGTTATCTACGAGGTCGGGCATTAACGTGCAATATCACCCTTAAATGCAGGTCCATCAAGCGTAATACCACAAGCTATCCACTGGATTGTATAATCACGAAATCCGGCAGTTCAGCTTCGTCAGGATATTGCAGCCCGACTCGAAATATAGTATACTACTTCAAGGGATCTTTCTCATAAGCTGAATATCAACAGTTACGAATCTCCCCCCTGGCACGACTCCCCATGAAGCATAAACATGATTCATCGACTCCAAGATATAAGAACAGTGAACAGTGAACAGTGAACAGTGATTTTCCGATCGAAACGAATCCAACTTATACCACCCATATTCTATTAATGTACATGAAAAAAGGTTCACAAGTACAGAGAAGAAAGAAACAAGTCATAACGATGCAAACCAGCAAGTAACAAACATTCAGCATAACAATCGTACTCAGTCATCCACCCATGAACAAAAAAGAAAAGTCTAACAAACAAACAAACAAAAAATAAAAAAAAGCATTATGATAGCAAAAAGCGGCGGTAGGTAAGTAGGGATCGGTTGTCTTTCATCGAGGTTATTTCCAAAGAATATGCGGGTGAGTGGAAAAGAGGCTTTGGCACTATGGCACTGGTTTTTCCCGTGGATTTGCTCTGCTGCGGTAGATAGCAATTTCAAATCGATAGATGAGGGAATAGATGCAAGTAGTAGCTCGGTGCCACGGTATAATGCTGCTAGAAAGTCGAAGACAAGGAAGTCTCTGACAAGGCATCAGATTCGAGCGTATCGAGCAAGGAAAAGGATCCGGTTCCCTATACACCACAGAGGCTCACGAAGTCTAGAGGCAAGTATAGGAGGAAACATCGAAAGCTTCAGCGATCAGGAATATGCGGCAGATGTTCATCCGGCTGGTATTAAATTAAGATATTCTCACCACGGCAGGGAACGCGAATCTGGCACCCTAGATTCTCTGTAATTGCCAAATTCGTGACTTCATTCAATATCCGATCGGCGACCGGCTCGTCCTCACTCATATCATCTTTAATGTGAATGAGGAAGATGGTCAGCCCTTCCAAAGGTTTCTCCTTCTCTGACCACCCAATGCCGTCATCCGTTTCATCAGGGCCTTCACCACCAGCAACAAGGGGGCTGCTAGGTTTGTCAACAAACGTGACAGTACTTGGTCTGCCTTTGCGCGGTGTGTCTTTCGCATGTGACTGAGATCTTGTTCTCCCTTTCCTCTGCTTGCTGCTGGTAGGTTCGTCCAGGGGCCCTTCTTCGGTTGGCGACGGGACACGCTTGCGTTTGCGGTCTGCTCCATGCTTTATTTTGGCGACCAATTGGGCCAGGACCTTAAGTTCCGCTATCAAGTGGCGTGGACAAAGATGGCCGTATAGGTACTCGTCAGAAACGGAGTCATCGTAAGAACACTCGATGAAAATAGCGCGCAAAGCGCTGGAAATAATCTTTGGTGCGGCTTGTTCCCAGACACGACGGTTGCGCGGATGGACCGATACCGAGTCTGGCTCAATGTCCCCGAATATTATTATTTCTTTGCCTGAAGGATGATCACGAATGAAGAATGCCGAGCTTTCGACCGTCCCATATACTTCCCGCGGAGACTGCGAAGATGGCGCTTGTCCCGTCGCCGGTGAGAGTGACGGCATGGAGAGCCTGCCCATCAAATAATCGGTTAGCTTTGAAGAATTAGAGTCTCGATCAACTTACGTTGGGTCATCTAGCTGGAACATTGTGGGGTCTGCTGACGATGGCATGCTCAAGCGACGGGGATTTATATCAGGCGTTGACGTGGTGTGTTGTTGCTGATACCCCTGTTTGCATCGCCCATGGCTTACGGCAAAGCACCGAGTCATCAATCCCTCGCAAGCGCGTACATAGCCCTTCTCTTCATCTCGGCCCATGTGTGGGTTGCCCCCTTCCACCAAGCGTTGGAAAGTGATGAGACCTGCTCCACCATCCTCGTCGGTGAGATTTGGCCATAGTACCTCATTAAACATGTGCTCTTTGAAGGCGGCGATGACTGACGGTAACGCAGTCAAGCGTTTGGGACCGCTTGAGGCTTCCAGAATCGGTGTGTTTACGACAAACCCCGAGATATGGTCAAGATGGGCATGTGTGACTAGGACGGGTCCGACAGTTTCTCGTAGGATGTGTGCTGCATTTGCCTTGGCTGTTTTGTAGGGCATAACCATACCGGCGAATGGCCCATTGTCGTCACTGGTCTCTAGAACGTACTTTAACCCACATAAAAGGGTGCCGGCGTCGACTGCGATCATCGAATCGGGTCCCCAACTCGCAGAGGTCGAACGAACCAGCATCCCAGTAATGTTATCTTCACATGGGCCTCCTGACGGTCCCTTTTGAAACAGGTCAGCAATTATCTTGTTTGTCAAATGTCGGATCCCGAAACTTGCCGAGAACCATACGCAATAGCGAAAGCCACTTCGCTCAAGGAAACCAAACGAACAGCCCAAGTGGGTATCGTCACAGAAACCTGGGGAATCATGGGAGAGAGGAAAGTGAATTATGGTAAAAGGGAGGGGCGATCAAAAACAAAAGGTGACGTGTAGGGGGGACACGAACGGCCAAGACCTACCAAAACAATCACTTGCAAGCCTCCATTTGCGATTCCTAATGCAGGACCCGTTTCAGTTTCGACTCCTCCAGCCTTGGATGCTGCCTTAGTTTCATTTCCCACTCCCTTGCCCGTTGCCATCATCTTGTGGAGCAGAACTGAAGAAAGATCAAAAGTATAGACAGCCTCTCGGCAAAATACGCCGACAAGAGACACCTGAAAGGCTTCCGTTGCCTCTTTGTCTTTTAAACAATAGTAAGGTCAAGGGTGTGTTGCCGTGAGAAGTATGATGTATTTTCCGACCTCGAACAACCAGCGCGGGTGTTTACGTTTTATGGTTGAAAAGAAAGATAATGGAAGATTCCACCTGACTGGTAGCGTCCTCGTTGCTTCTTTGTTGTTGTCAGGGGAAGAACAAAAAGAAGGACGAACAGCATTGATGTCGCACGTGCTGAAAAAGGCTTCAGCAGGCGATTCGCAGCTGAATCAAAGCCTGCGCGTGATCGCCCCGGCCTCTGGAAAGGTGAGAACGGCTGGGCACAGGCAAGCAGGAAAAGAGGCCTTAACTCCGGGGGGTCTGTGAATTAGCGGACGGTTGTGACAGTCTTGTGTCACCACTACTAAAAACCGAACGTGGATCGCCGAGAAGAAGGGATTCCAGAAGCAATCGAATGCAAAATTGCTGCCGATCTGTCTTTGTTTCTTTTCTTTTCTTTTCTTCTTTTTTTTTTTTCGTCTTCTTTGTCCCAGGTCAATGGCCCAATGCTTGGATGTAGAGGTTCGTTTCTCGACAAGGTCAAATCCGTCGTCAGAGGCTGGTTCCAGCTTATGCGCAACTTCAAGTAGCTCCAAGATGTTATTCCTCAACCATCCGGTCATGTATGCATTCGCTCAACTCATCCACTGTGCATTCAATCGGCGGATCTATGGCCAAGGTGGCTGGTGGGCCCCGATCGGGAAGGGCGTTAGGTGGACAAGGCAGAAGTCGGGAGGCGTTGTGAGAGGTCCAATTGTCCACTGTTTGGAAGTTCGAGAAGAAAAAGAAAAGGAAGCAGAGGATACCGGAACGACCACGGCAACTAGATATACGGATTCCCCCGGCTCAGAAAGGCGGAGAATGGAAAAGTGGGCAGGGACGGGGGCAGAGAGATCGCGAAGCAGTAGTAGATCAGATTAATTAAATAATTAATTGGTCAAGAAATTGAAAGCAGGGAGGTAGGGGCAATTAGCGAAGGATCGCGCTAGCTGGGGCCAGATAGTGATGGTCGGTTCGAAGAGTAAGCAGGCCATGCCTTTGTTACTCGAGCGAACCATGATCGTCGAAGAGACAAAAAGTCGTAGTCACAAAGACTCCCAAGACCCAAAGCGACAGCGCGTGCGGAGAGATGACGTAATCTACTTCGAGTTCTCTTGCTTATCGTCACCTGAGCCTTATCGTCCTTATCGATAGATTTGCCTTATCGTTATCGGCATACCGCTAACTCTAGTATAGACGAGGTCACTACGGAGTACAGAAAAGGCTGCCTGCGCAATTTTCAATAGAGAAAGCACGTATGCATGGTGGTATTCCGATAATAGAAAGGGGATATCAATCGCTGAGACTTCCAGATTCCGTATCGCATTCTGGAATCAGGTCGTTCTCCGAACGCCGTGTAGTTCAAATGAATATGGTTTTGGGTTCGAGTGCCGTATAGCCCGTTGCTCTCAAGCTGATGGGAACGCATCGATCCGGAAAGGAAACATATGAGAAACATGAGAAAGGGGAGAAAAAAGAAGAACCAGTCCCTATATACGTAAAAGAGTCATCACTGCCACTGTCCCGTGGCATACCGCCTCCCATGAAAAGTTCGACCGTGAAAACTCGCCCAATAAAACGCCAACCCCGACCGCTAAACTCAAGGACAGAAATGATATCAACATGGTGGACGGCTCGCATGCCTATAAACACAAGGGGACCTCGCCGATTACCTAGAAAGGGGGTCGAAAGAAAGGAAACATGAAGGGGATGTTTAAGGTGGTTTAATGATTTTCGTCCGTGGCAGTCCCCTCACGGGCATGGTCTGCATTACCAACGGCGGCATCGTAGCTGGGTATGGGCGGCTGATCTTGTCGTGAGAAGTCCTCGCTGTTCCGGAGACTCCCATCCGCACTAGAATAATCCGGGGGAGGGGCCTGGTCGGCATCGTCGCCGTCGTGCGGGTTCAATAGCGGATCCTGCTCGCCATCTCCATTTGTCCGACTAGAACCCTCTCCGGCATCCTCATTAGAAGGCACATGGGCTAGTTGGGCGAGCGAGATATCGGTCGGGGATCGCACCGGACCAGGACTGACAGAGGGTGCAATTCGAAGGGTTGAGCTGGTCCGCGCGTTGCCAGCGTCCTGGTAGACACGGTGGGAGATCTGGGCAGCACTCTCGCGGCCAGATTCGAGTAGAATGCTGCCTTGCTCGCTTCCATATGGTGGAGGAGGGGCCAGACTACCGGTCATTGGTGCCAGACCCCATTTCTTGACATTCGCTTCGATGAACACAAATCCCATCTGACCGAAATTGACGTGGACAGCACACGGTCCATTCGCACCCACTGTGGGAAAGAAATTCTGCGCCTTCTGACCATGAACAACATCTTCGAGTTTCTTTCCATTACGGGTGAAGAAGATCGTGCCCGATCGAGGCCGGTATCCGATTCCGATAACATCTCCTTGGGTGAGCTGAGGGCCATACGGAGCGGACGCGAACGGTTGGTTGTATCTCCGGTGACCCGTGGACTGGTAGGCGACCGAGGATTTGTGGAACCCTAGAGTGAAGGTGGATTAGCGATCAGCGGAACATTCGATAAGTCGCGCATAAGAGACAGAGCGTACCAGGTAGTCTGAACAATGGATAAGGTTTTGTGCTCATGCCAATGCTGATAAGAGTAGCTTCGGGCTTATCGTAGATTTTCGCCTCCCAATAGTAAACGTCGTTCTGCTTTGGAACCGGCAAGTTGGTCTGAACACTGCATTCTGAGTCGTAGAACTCGATTTCCGTCCGGGCCTCGACAAAGCAGTTGGCGATTTCCAGCTCCGGTTGAAATTCCCACGCCGATACACCCTTCTCCTGGATCGCAAGAAACTGAGACAACGAGATATCGGTCTGCATCGACTCGGGGGGGTTGGCTTCGACGAAGGCTGAAGGAATTCCAAATCAGCGAACTGCGCCATCTCGGTGATTGCGCATTGTGTATCTTCGAAACTCACCTTTCGCTCTCAAGTACTCCGATCGCGACAGATCATCCATGGTTTCCAGCGCCTCCGACTCCTCCCGCAAGAAAGCCTGTTCATCATCGAATTCACCGGGTCGACCGATGCGATCCAAGATAATTCTACCACGTCGAGTATACTTGAAGAAAAAGAACACCGCCAGGACAACCACCGCGACAGCCGCAGAGCCAAAAGCGGAGAGGACGCCGATCAAGATGCCTTTACCGGTCGAACTCGGCGTATTGCCACTGGCGCTGACTAGACCGCCATCTTGACTTCTGGCCGACATTGCCATACGAACAGGCTCGATGTTGGGGGCGACTCGGTCGGAGATGGCGGCGGGATGGTTGGCTTCTGCGACCGGGAGGACGGACGGTGTGCGGCTTATCACGGAAGTAGTGAGGGTGGTAGAGGGAGCATCCCAAAGGGCACCGGGCCCCGATGCTTCAGATCCCCGCATCGTTCATTGACTGGATTCGAAACGGAAGGTCGAAAGATATCAATGTCGGGGGGTATGGAAATAAAGGTAAAGTAATCACCGACCAAGGAAAAGGGGAGACTGGCGGAGGATAAGGTGGGCAGGGGAGTGGGAAGGAGAGGGCGATGATACCAGGAAGAAGACGGGAAGAGGGAGAAGGGGAGAAATTGGGCGAGAAGGACGAAAATGACAGGATGGTAAGTTACCAGACAGTCACGCCTCGATGTCATGATTACAGGTGGGGAGGCCGCGATGACGGCGACGCTTCCGGGCGCTGCGTTCAGAAGGGCCATCCAATAATACATTCTTGCCCAAAGTCAATCGGCTAATTCTGTAGGAGCAGCGTCCCACAAGCTTAATTATTAGGAACTGAGGATACAGGGCAATGACTTCCATGTCGATCCCAAAGATATTGCCGACAATTCCTTCGAGAATCAGGCAATGACGACAGTCGCAGCATTTGACACGGCCGTGTAGGACGCTGTAGTACTAGGTAAGGTCGAAATGTAATGAAAGATACCGTACAGATCCAATACAGAGCCTTGAAATACAGGACGTCCATATCTGCCTTGCAGGTCGCCGCTTTAACGGGCTTGGCAGAGGCGGATATCGTGTCTAGCGTTGACCCTACAGGTAGGTTTTATCCCTCATCGGGCTCTCATCGATGCATCCACAGTAGTTACATCTCCTCGCTGACAGATTGACTTCTTCCTCGGAGTGAACCCTTTCCCAGGAAAAGCTCCCTATGACCAGAAGTATGCATCTCTTCATTTCACTCAATCAACCACTCCGTTAAACACACTCTTCCCTTACTTCGATCTATGCCTCCTGGGAGCGCTCAACTCCTGCCTTTTACCCTTGTCAATAGCATGGCCAAATATGGCAAACCCTGTCACCACATGATCGGGAATAAACCGCCAACTGGCAGTGGTCTAGGTCACAAGCGTCCGGAGTCGACTACGGTATGGAGTAGTATCTACCGCCACTTTGGTAAATATTCGCTGATAGGATATCTCGACCCATATTGCAGCACAAAGGGAAGTATCATGGGGCTAGCTCAGCCAGCTGGTCTATGTAGCTCTTGAAGATTGTATGTAGAACATGTTTGTCCGCCAACACTTGCTGTGTCCCGCTGTCCTGCTGGTACTCCGGGAAGTGCGGTGTCACAGTGTCACAGATCCCATACTGTGAGACTGCAGCTGTGTATGAATGGTGCATGCCCAACATGGCTCCTAGGGATTTATTTGCAGGTTCTGTCTTACGTTCCATGATGCGACACGTCTGGCTGATCAGAGACGATCTATTCCGTAGCTCTCGTGAAGAACGTCGTCTTGAAGGTGACTTGGTGCCACGACATTGTTTCATGGAATATTGAGTCTTACTAGCCTGATGAGCATAATCTTTAAGTTTTTAGTTGTAGTTCCTTTAGGATTTCGAGTGTTTTGGGAACCTTATTCCTCAGTCCTGTGACCTGCCGAGCCCTTTAACCACTCGACGATGAGATTCGTAGCTCAGTGGTATTCCAATGTATGGTACGTAAATCTGGCAAAACAACTTGTTCATAGCAGCTGTCACGATAAAAAATTAGCTGTCTGCTGAGGGAGTGATTAACTGATCATCCTGGCTAGAAAATACTACATGAAACGATTATGTCGAACATGTTAAGCGCCTTCATGGTTTTCGTAGCTCAGTGGTATTTCCCGCGTCGGAGGATTGAAGCTCGAGACGGCAGTACATACTCCAGCCTCCACATGCAGCACAGCCAACAGGTTCACTCTTCCTAAAATTTTCCGATAGTATTTGGAAATTGATCATCTTTATCTTCACCTGTATATCAAGCTTAAAGATACATATCACTTTCCTTGGGGAATACAGAATGGTTTAACTTTAGTTATTAACTATATTAGCAGATTACTTAATCACGGAGCCTAGTTTATCGCCGAACCCAGGCAGCCCTGTATCACTTTCATCTCCCTGCACTCCTTCGTCCCTCCATGCCCCCTTTTAACCTCATCCTGTCTTGATATTTTGCAGTCATATAGCTTTATCCCTGAACTGTATACTCCTGAGTCAAGTGTATGTTTATCCCCAGATCGTGAGAAACAAAATGGGTGTCCGACCTTGTTTACCGTCTTCTGTTATCGGTCCGGATACCGCTTGCGATATCCGAATCACGGTGACAGGCAACGAGTGCGACAAATACCCAGGTAAGGCATACATCCCCCTTCGACTCGCCTTTCACCCCCTTTACGCAGCGATGACATCGCTCTAAGGGCTAATCTCCGATCGACTACAGCCAAGTCGCACGCGCGCAAGACGGCGTTGAAACTCGGCGCCTCCTCCGGCCTGATCTACCTCGCCGGCCAACCCACCATCAACTGGGGCGACTCGGACCAACCGCGAACCTTCCGACAAAGGCGCTACTTCTACTACCTCACCGGTGCCGACGAGGCCGACTGCCATGTCACCTACGATATCCAAAATGACCTCCTAACCCTCTACGTGCCGGACTTTGACCTGCATCGCGCCATCTGGATGGGACCCACGCTGACCGTGGACGAGGCCCTGCACCGCTACGACGTCGACCGCGTGCGCTACCATGCGTCCCTGTCCGACGACATCCAGTCCTGGGCGCGAAAGTCCAACGCCGCGAACAACCCCATCTACATCCTCCACGAGTCGCAGAAACCCGCGCTCTCGACCCCCGTCAGCGGCATCCGATTCGACCATGACCGTCTCCTCCTGGCCATGAACGCCGCGCGCATGGTCAAAGACGAATACGAGATCCGGATGATCCGGCATGCGAATAAAATCTCCGGGCTTGCGCATCGCAAGATCCTAGAGAATATCCACAAGATGAAGAACGAGACGGAGATCGAGGGTCTCTTTCTCGATACGTGCGTGTCGCACGGCGCGAAGAACCAATCCTACGAGCTTATCGCCGGGTCAGGTGAGAACGCCGCCGTGCTGCACTACGTCAAGAACGACGAGCCCCTGCACGGAAGACAGCTGGTCTGTCTGGACGCGGGCGCTGAATGGAATTGTTACGCCAGCGACGTGACGCGGACCATTCCCCTGCTAGGATCAGGGTCAGGGTCGTCGGAGGAAGGATCGTCGTCGTCAGACTGGCCCAGCGAACGCGCCAAGGCCATCTACCAGATCGTCGAAGACATCCAAGAACGCTGCATCAAGCTCTCAAAGGAAGGCTCCAGCTTCTCGCTTCTACAGAAAGTCGCCCGGTTCTACACCGTCAAAGGACTCCGTCGGCTCGGGGTCCTCCGCGGCGACGACATCAAGGAGATCCTCTCCTCGGGGGCATCCAATATCTTCTTCCCGCACGGGCTCGGCCACCACGTCGGTCTCGAAGTTCACGACGTCACGCAGTTCTCGAACACCATGCAAGACCCCTCCAGCATCAAGCAATGGGGTGGGCGCTCATTCGTACCGCCCGTCTGCTCCAGCGAGGGAGATAGAAGCACATCTTCGCGGCCCGACGCCTTCGAAGAAGGCATGATCATCACCGTCGAACCCGGTATCTACTTCTCTCGTCTGGCCCTGCGGAATGCCCGCACCCTGCCTCTGGCCAGGTATATCAACTTCGAGGAGGCGGAGAAGTATATTTCCGTCGGGGGCGTCCGGATCGAAGACGATGTGTTGATCACGAAGGGCGGCCCGGAGAATCTGACCACGGCGCCGAAGGGCCAGGAGATGTTAGATATTCTTCGTCGCGGGATTCGAAATTAGTCCACTGGTTGGGCTGCATTGCCCTTGTTTCTCTCATTCGATACCAACTAGCTAGCCTTTGGCTTTTATTATTCTTTACCGCAAAGGTTTTCTACGTATATTAGAGGATGGATATCCTGTTCAACACAAAGCGATGGTATACTGAATTATACGTTCTAGCACGATCAAACACACGAAACACTCAAGAAAAAGATCTTCCCTAACTAGAAAAATCTATTTGAAAACAAGTAATTTAGAGAAAAAAAAAATCTAACGACAGCAAATATAATACACCAAAGTAGTTTTTCACACGTCACGTCACGTCACGAGACACCCTTTAAAAAATCTATTTGGCGATCTCAACACCACCAGTGACGTTCAAGAGACGCTTGATGTCACCGTAGATGGCGAACTGACCGGCAGTCAGGGTACCGACCATGAACAGACGGGCACCAATACCGGCGTAAGAGCCACGGAAGCCAAGCTCCTTTCCGATCTTGAACAGACGGGAGACGGTACCCTCGCCGGGCTCACCGGGGGTCTTGTTGATCTTGGAGAGCATGGTGTCAGCGGGCTGGGAGACGAGAGCGGCGGCGAAACCGGCGATGAGACCGGAACCAAGGTTGACGGCGGTCTTGGTGCCATCGGAAGCGGTGTTCTTGTCGACGAAGCCGTAGGCAGCCTCGGAGACCTTCTCGAAGACGACGAACTTGGACATGGTGTAGGGGACCCTGGAGGGGTGGGTTGGTTAGAAGTCATGTTTTCCTTCGGTTTTGATAGATTGGAAGTGAAAAAGTGACAGGGAACTTACTGCTTGAAGAGAATGGGGCCGAATCCAGAGTAGAAAGCACCGATACCCTCGTTCTTGAGGATCTTACCGAAACCGCTCAGGAGACCGGAGGCGAAAGTGGGCTGAGAGACGAGACGGATACGGGTGGCTTCCAGAGGGCAGAGGGCGATATCAGCGAAGAATTCGGCGGTAGCGGACGAGGCGAGGTAGACGGCGGTGCGGTTGTTGGAGGCAGTCTCGTATCCGAGCTGGTTGATCCACTGCTGCTTGAAGAACTCATAACCTCCGAACTTGAAGGCACCCTGGAGGAAGTAACCGGCGGCGGTAGGACCGAAACCAGTCAGGAGAGCGCCAGCACCCTCGTTGGCAATGACCTGGCGGAAACCACCGAGCATACCCCGGTTGTAGGTGACGGGGTCAAGCTGGATACGGGTCTTGACGCTGAAGAAGGCGGAAAGGCATGTCAGCGAGATTGAAAACACCTTGTCATTGTGTTTACGTGGATTCAATAGGTGAGGTCTTGTGATGATGATTTTTTTTGAAAGGCACGGCGCGCAGGCAGGGAGATGACCCGGATCGGAATCACGCGCGTTTCAATGCGATCAATGCGACGAGGGCGATGACAAGGGCGATGGGACTTACACATCGACGGGAGTCAGAGCACCGTGAGTGACGGAGCAGCAGACAGCACCAGCGAAGGCGAACTTGGAGTAGAGCTGAAGGCCGCTGGGAGCAGCAGGGGGGGCGACGGCGGCCTTAGCGGCCTCCACGGGGGAGTTGTTCGTGGCGGACATTATTATAGATGTGTATATGTGCTCTAAACACCGAGAAAGAAAGAAAAAGAGGGAGGAGAGGAGAGTGGGGGGGGGAGGAAGAGCAAGCAATTGAAGCTTTGCAGAGTTTGGGATGGGAGAGAAAACGAGGCTGTTAGACCGGGAAGGAGATTTGAAAGGGATGGCTCGGCTCGACTGGCACTAGCGGCTCCCATCCCGAAAACTTTTCGCCCGCCAATGCGCTTGCCACCGTTAAACCCGATCGTCCGGTCAACCAGTTTTCCTGAACTCATCGGCGTGAACTTTCGACAGGATGAGCGCGCCCCGACCTACAGAGTAGGAGTGCAGAGTATCTTGCGTTGATACTGACAGATGACAGGGGCCATTCGTCCCCTTGGTATCTTGCCAGAAAACACCTACACCGAGTATATTTTGGTTCCACCGCCCGCTTTCTTCGAGATACTCCCGAACTGACAACATCCTACGGCATTGCACCCGGCTTGTCCGGAGACCAGATGCGCCGTCATGGTTGACATCATCGAAGATCTGATATTGAAGACCCGACTAGACTGTTTCCACCTATAGTGGCCTTCCTCCAGATTGCAACGGTTACGGCCTCAGGCAGCAGCAGAGCCCTACACCGTAGGAATATAGACTACTCCGTACCGACAATAGCACTCCGTTAACAGTGGTCGCTCTCAGTTACTGGCGATTTCACGGACCACAGGCGAAGAATGATATCACATCCGACCGCAAATTGCTCATTTCTGCCCGGAATCGCGGTGGATTCGTGCCTTGGAGGGATGGATACCTCAGGCGAAAACCTTATTCTGCACCCGCTGATTGGTGGACTGTCGCCGTCCTCCTTCGCCGGCTTCCGATGGTTTTTTTTATTGTCATTTTTTATTTTATTCTTTTTATTATTTATTTATAGACTGCATCTTCCTTTGACAGATAACCTAGTGGCTCTGGCTATAAAGACACAGCTATAGCTATGGTCTCCATTAGCATCAGAGAGTTAATCCCTCACTCACAGAATTGTGGATAGGAGGAATGCCGCCAATCCAAATAAACGGTTTTCTCCCTTACAGCTCCATCCCAGCTATGACCGCAAGCACCGCCCGTCCTTGCTGGCAAAAAAAAGCCTGGCCCCGTGTCACATACGCTGCAGACAACGAAGTAGGAGATCATTGCAAAGCCACCGCGTCAAGAAAGCCAGCATGCAACACACGTCAGACACTCGATAGATCCGTTACTTTTAAAAACCTTGACGAAGCCTGACGCGCGCTTCCGTCGCTATATAACAAACTTATCTTAACTTCAACCTCCTGTACTTTCCTTTAGATTCTGGATTCAATAAAATTCTAGAAATAAATTATATGAAATATTTTTTCACGACAGTGCAATGCTAAGCTTCCTTCAGTGCCTTTTTCCGAGCGGATGGACACGACAAAAATGGAAGGATATTGAAGGTGAGCAGTGTGTCTTTTCGGTGTAATATCAAAAATTTGTTGTCTGAACTTTTAACAATAAACCAGAAAAGGCAGAAAACCTGGAGAAGCTCCCGTCTTGGGATACCCCTGACAATCAACTCATGCTGCAAGGCTTCGAATGGCACGTCCCGAATGACAAGGGACACTGGCGCCGTCTTGAGCAAGCTCTGCCCGATTTGAAGGCCATCGGAGTCGACAACATATGGATTCCCCCAGGGTGTAAAGCGATGAATCCCGCAGGCAACGGATACGACATCTACGACCTCTATGATATCGGGGAGTTCGATCAAAAAGGCTCGCGGGCGACCAAATGGGGTACGAAAGAGGAACTGCAGTCGCTGCTGGCTTGCGCCGACGAACTCAGGATCGGGATCTATTGGGATGCTGTGCTCAACCACAAGGCCGGTGCAGACTATACGGAACAGTTCGCGGCTGTGAGAGTGGACCCCCGAAGTAAGCCTGCTTGCATTCGACGCAGATGTGTAAAAAGTCGTTGATCCGTTAACTGCAAAATAAACAGATCGAGACGTGGAGATCGCACAACCTGATCTGGTCGAAGGCTGGACTGGGTTCGAGTTCCCAGGCCGTTCGGAGATGTATAGTTCTATGAAATATTCGTGGCATCACTTCAGTGGTGTAGACTGGGACCAAATGCACAGGCGAAATGGAATATACAAGATCCTTGGTCCCAATAAAGGGTGGGCTGACGATGTCAGCAAGGAAAACGGCAACTATGACTTTCTCATGTTCGCCGACTTGGATTATTGCGACCCGGAAGTTCAAGATGACGTTCTCAACTGGGCTACATGGATTGCCTCTCAATTGCCTCTCAGTGGCATGAGGCTCGACGCTGCGAAGCACTATTCCTGGGGTTTCCAGGCAACGTTGATTGATCACCTCCGGGCGACTTTTGGACCTCGTTTTTTCGTGGTAGGGGAATATTGGAAGGGTGAAGTTGAGCCGTTGCTGGAATACTTAGAACAGACAGAATATAAAATGTCGTTGTTTGATGCGCCATTGGTTGAGCGCTTCTCAAGTATATCTCAGACGAGAAAGGCTGACCTTCGTGACATTTTCGACGGTACGTTGGTTGAATGCCAACCGTCACACGCAGTTGTAAGTCATCTACCTCTTCATCGGCTAGGTAGTCTTGAAAGACTGATTTTGCTTTGTTCCACAGACCTTTGTGATGAACCACGACACGGTAAGAGAAACACTGTCTCAAAACTTGACTCGGGCTAATCGCCTTGCAGCAACCAGGGCAATCCTTAGAGGTATGACAAGTCCCTATGCTCTCTTTCCAATCTTCTCAATCTAACAAATCTTGATAGGCACCAATAGAATCGTTCTTCAAACCCCTAGCATATACCTTGATCTTATTACGGGATACAGGACTGCCGTGTTTGTTCTACGGGGATCTCTATGGCATCGGCAACGACGTCGATAACCCGATGACTCCTTCCTGTGGAGGCCGACTCCCCATCCTGGCCAAGGCCCGCAAATTGTATGCATATGGGGAGCAGCAAGACTATTTCGACCAGCCTAATTGCATTGGTTTGTCCCATCCTGTCCCGTGAGCAAACAGTGTGTATCCCCCGCTAACTAACCCAGGGTTCGTTCGATACGGTAACTCGTATCATCCGGACGGTCTTGTTTGCGTCATGAGCAATGCCGGTTCTTCAAAGAAACGCATGTATGTTGGTCGGCGCCATGCGCGTGAACGATGGACCGATATATTGGAATGGCACACCAAGGTCGTCATCATCGATAAACACGGCTACGGTGTCTTCCCTGTGTCCCCGATGAGTGTTGGGGTCTGGGTGAACTCCACAGCAAAGGGACGAGGTAGGCTGGAAATAATGAAATTGTAAGTTTTACTCTTTCATGGCAATGAAATAATGGTTGACTGAGGATATGGTATAGTGATGAAAAGATCTATGGTCGATGATTGAATCCTTGGGATGTGAATTACCAAGAAAGTATTTGGTATACACACAAAGCTTTCTGTTTAGAGCTTGCTTGAGCCAATCACAAATCACCTTCATATAATTATCTGTGATTAATTACTATGTAAATAATCGATTCAGGTGCATGAGGCGCTGTCAGCCAATCGGTTACCGTTTGCTCATCCTTTCAAACGCCTCTTCCAAGGAACTGCAGGATCCCTCTTCCTATATAAGACTTACTCTGGTCATGTCAATCTTTGAATTTCCATCTTCTACCATAGCTACTGCTGCATCATTTTCATCCCCATTCTATTCGGCTAGAAACCCGCAGAACACGTGATAGCGAGGCTGTGAGTTAGATCTACCTGATCCTGCGAAATCATCGCCCAGAATAAATTCCAGCTAACATCTGACACACGCACAATAGATTTGAGACACCTTGAAATGGAGTTCTTCAATTCCCCGGAATTCCGGCCCCACGTGGAGGAGTTGATGCGACAGAACCACGTGCCTGGCCTTTCCATCGCCGTCGTTCAGAACAACATCGTTTCTTCGGCAGGCTACGGACATGCATCTATCGAGCCGCCGGTACCATGCACGGCAGACACTCTTTTCGACATCGCATCTTTGTCGAAATCGCTGACCGCTGCCTCCGTCGGATTGTTGGTCGACGACGATGAAGCCTATCCCGAGATCCAATACCAAGCTGCCATGTCCAGCCTGCTGCCCGAGGACTTCGTGATGCCCAGCCCTGAGTACACGGAGGGCGTCACAGTGGAAGACATATTGAGTCATAGATCCGGAATGCCGGCGTAAGTACAGTATATCGCTTCCATGCCAATGATCAACCCTAATCAGAGAATTAAAGTCACGACAACTCATGCATGGGCGTACGAGCCGCGCAGCCCGACAACGCACGATCCGTTACGAGGAATCTGCGCAATCTCTCCACGGCGGCGCCCTTCCGTGCAAAATATCTCTATTGCAACATGATGTACACCGTGGCGACGCATCTGATCGAAGTGAAAACCCACCAGCCCTTTTCGGATTTCCTGCAACAGCGCTTTTTCGACCCCCTCGATATGCAATCGACCAGTCTCCAGCCCCAAAGTGCTCGTGCCAAGGGCCATGGAGACCGCATCGCGACCGGATATCTCTGGGAAAAGAAATCGTCGGCCTACCGCGGATTCCAAAGTCCAGATTGTCCGGAAGCCCAAGGCGCGGGCTCCGTCATCAGCAGCGCCAATGACTTCATCAAATGGGTCAAGGCTCTGATGAATCGCGAAGGACCGATCAATGAGCGCGTTTACCGGGGACTGACTCGCACGCGCACCATCATGGATCCCGCAATGAGGAGATTGAAACCGCATACATCGCCGGCTCTGTATGCTGCCGGACTGGAGGTGTATTTCTATCGAGGCCAGTTGATGATCGGACATCTTGGAGCGGTGGCAGGATTCGCTGGCCGGTTCTTTTTTCTGCCTGGCCTTGATTTTGGGGCTGTTATCTTGGGAAACGCAGAGGGGACAGTCCCGATTGGTGCGATCTTGGCTCGAAAGCTGATCGATACTGTGCTTAAGGTCCCTGAGATCGATCATCCGTGCCTTCTGACACCGCGTAACACCACGAGCGGCGTGAACACAAGTCGACCACGCAATACAGGGAAGAACAAGAAAGCGACGAGCAAGGCAGAGAAAGAAAAGCACGACAAGCCACAGCCACAAGGATTTCCTCTCCAGGCCTTCGTTGGCACGTATCACGAACCTGGGTATCACCAACTGACGGTTGAAATCAAGGACGAGAGGCTCTTCATCGACGCGACGGATCGGTCATTTGGATTTACGCTCACGTTCGAGTACAAGGGCGATGGAGATCATGCATCCGAGTACATGGGCGATGGAGATCATGCATGGGAGTACAAGGATAGAATTCATGCATTCTCCTACGTTGCTCATCTCAGCGATTTCCTAGAGGGAGGGGACGAGCCACTTGAAGCCGTGTTTATCTGTAGAGGTGACAAGGTGCTCAGCTTGGGGTTACGTTTAGAGAAGGCGTTTGAGCAGGACATTTATTTTGATAAAGACCAGGGCGATGAATGGATGGGATGTTGTGCTTCCCATCCTGGATGAGGAAGAAGAGGAAATGAACTGGACATCTAGACTACTATTTTTTGGGAATACTAGAGGGTTGGATACACAAGCATGTACAGTAGATGAAGCATTTCCCATCAAATTCGACGATGTTGTCAGCCCCAGAATCCGGCCGTCATCGTGCATCGAGCCTCGCAGGTCGATTACGCAAACCCCAACACCTGGACCGTACTGTAGCTTACTACTGTAGTACGGTGTACGGAGTAGGATGTCGAGCACATTGCAATCATAAAAATAGAATTCCTGGTTCCTGGTTCAACCGACATGACTCGGATACCAGGTGCATTCCCAATTCAGGAGGTCGCAGAAACGCAGACGGGATAAACGGTCTTGGACGAGGAGATCCCAGCGGACGGGAATGGAGGTGGCTTATGAGTCTTATCCTCCAGCTTCTTTCCACAAGCCGAGCCAATCGGTTAGAGATGAGATGCAGGAGAGGCGCATCGTCCAGTCGGAGTCCTGGGCAGATGCGCTATAATTAAATCCCACGCCGTGTGGCAGCCTGGCAGGTGATCCTCTTGAGGTCAGAGCAGAATAGATTTACTAGCACTAATTAATTATTAACTAGCCGTTAGCTCCTGCTCCTCCGTGCTTTCCGACCGATTTCCAATTTCCCGCCGCCAAGCCTGACCATTAACCAGGATGATTTCCAGATCTCGACCACCGCGGGATAATTATAGATCGTTCGTCTTCTGGATGATTTCTATTTTCACCTTCATTGCCATTGTTATCTTCATCTCTGAGGCTTAAGGCAATGAAGCCATCTGTGGCGGAGTTGGTCGCTGATCATGGATTTCTTCAGATGAATCCTCCAGTCGACGCTAGGGACGGACGGACTCCTTCAGCGTCATTCCACTCACTCTCTGCATGTCACACTTGCCCTTGGGGGCCATTTCACCCGTACTCAATAGTTGGCTTTTGAAACTTGAGCCCGAGATGTGGCTGGTCCATGATCGCCCTCCTTTTTATTGCACCTTTCTCGCGTGGCTCTCACTCTCTTGCTAACTCGTTATATAACCATTGACGTATCCCCCGTTCCTCAGATGATCGTCGCTGCTCTACTCTCGCTCGCTAGCTTGCTTATTACTCGCATTTCTCTCGTTCCTCGATCTTAGAATACCTTGTAGACATCTAGTGCGACTTGATTACGCCGGACCTCCTTGCTGACATTAATTCTGATACTGGTTTAATTTAACAATCGCTTTCTATTTATTGGCCTGAATTCCCTTCGTCAGCTGCGGTGGATGTAATTTCCTCTCGATCGGCTTTTCTTTTCCTTTCTTTTCCTTTCTTTCTCTTTTCTTGCGACTCGATCGCTGCAATGTCTTCGCCTGTCCCGCTATACCAGGAGGTGGCATGGGTGCCGCAAATGCAACCACCCATTTCCGAGACTGATCGATCGTCGTGGAGGTTCCTGGCAGCATTGTCGTCCAACCTGCTGCTGATCGGGTACGTACTAGCTGACTCCGATCTCATTGATGTCGCAAATCCACTGATCAATCGATGTGCGCGCAGATTCCTGGTCATTCCATTGGCCTTCGAAAGCCCGACGCAAGAAGCCGTCAGCAAAGTGAATTCCGTCGTCGCCGCTGCGGTGTTGATTGGATTCGCCGATGCTTTGGTATTAATCCTCATCTGCTTCCAATATGACAAGCGCGAGTACTTGATCCGATCAATATTCCTGTACGTTGGCTTCCCAATCGCCCTGCCCGGGGAGAAATGAATGAACTGATCGCTAACCCGACCCAGTCCCGGGTTAGTCTCCAACCTCATCGGCCTACTCAACGTGATCCTCAATATCCTGTGTCGCGACCTATTGCCCATCGGCCAGATTGAGGCTGCTAGCATGGGCCTCGCTTGTGCGTTTGCCTTTCTTCATGCCCTGGGCGCGTTGTGGGTGTACGGTCGGACGGTTTCCGAAGAGACTCGCGTGCACGGATCGAAAGACGACGCTGCGCTCCTGACCGAGGAAGAAATGCAGCGGCAGCAGCTCCTCCGACTTCTGCAGGAGAACAAGAAAGGCGCAAGCCCCAAAGTTACACAGAAGACATTTCAGGTCAAGGTTCCCGAGCGGATCAACCCCGGCAAAGGCTGGGATACCTTCATGCCGCCTCCTCACGAGGAAGGGTACTTCGCCGGTTACTCACGGGGGAGATAGACTGCTGTCATGCTGTGTCAAGGTATGGCGAGACATCTGGATCGTCGGGTTCGTGCCAAATTTCTGATCGATGTTTAGCTTTTTTTTTTTTTTTCTCCGATCTTTTGCTTCATGCCAACCACCCGGCTTTCCAGCCGAAGGTGTATAACTGAAGTCACTCCTTCGAGACACCCATCGCCCGCGATGCCAACGAAACATTCCTTCGTTCGATCTGCATGTCGCAGTCGTGATATGCTGAGGATCATCCCTATCTTGGCAGAGCGCGTGCCAGGCACACGCCGCGTCAACGTGATCGTGACACCTCCAGTGACTCGTGCTGCCAAGGCAGTTCACGTGTTGGTCGCTCATATCGAAGGCATAGAATCCGTCTTCATTCGTTATATTTTGATTCTGGTGGCTTTAGGGGATATCAGTTGAATTAGTCAGGACTAGGAAGCAGTGCTTCCTCGGCTCCTCGGCTCCGTCTGACGCGGGTCCATATTAATGATTGCGAGATTTGCGATACTTATAGCGATAATTAGAATAATCATAATGATAATGATAATAATTATATACAATCCTTGGCCTGAAGGATCTCGTGTTGGTTGATACTTGATCGTCCTTCGAGTAATCAAATCCTCAAACTCGGCAGAAAAAGAAGGCCTCGGCTATTACCCGAATGGGCATCCCCGTGCCCGCTCGTCAAAAGAAGTCGTCAGCCGAGTCTTCCAACTCTTGCTCCCTTTTCCCTCTCTTGCTCTCTGCACATTGCATGTCAAACTCCCTGGTCGCCTTTCCATCACGACCAGACCATCACCATGGCCAACAAACGAGTCACCCTGTTAGAGCCCCCTGCGTTGGATGCCTCCAAAGCGCCGATCGAGAATGTCTTGGAGTTGACGCCGGTGGTCGACATCGGACCTGTACGTCTGCCTTCTCCCCTCCCTCACGTTCACTATAACTCACACCTCTATGTCTCATGCAGGATGTATTCACCAACACTCGTCCTCTCTGGCACCCGCCCGGAGCGCGGGGCATCTACGGCGGCGCGGCGATTGCGCAGTCCCTTTCCGCGGCGATGCGGACGGTCCCTTCCGATTTCGCCGTCCACAGTATGCACTGCTATTTCGTGCTGGCCGGTGACTCCGAAATCCCGATTTTGTACCATGTCGAGCGAGTGCGCGACGGGCGCAGTTTTATCACGCGGACCGTCCAGGCCCGACAGCGCGGGCGGCCTATCTTCACCACCACCCTGAGCTTCAGCAAGGCGAATAGCGGCGGCAAGAAGAAGTTGGAACATGCGACGCCCATGCCGGCGGTTTCACTACCGGATGACTCTTTTCCGGGGTCTAAGAAGCGGTTCGACGAGGGTGGTGGTGGACCATTCGAGTCGCAGAAGGCCGGAGTTGTGAATCGTAAGTGTTTGCGGTTGGGGAGACTTTTGGCGTTTCGCCTCAGTTCTTGGTCGGATGACATAACTGACATTGTTCAGGGGATTCGAATCCCGAAGATAAACGCCTGCGACGATTTGTTCGAGCCCGAGGAACGATCTCTGACGGTGGAGGCCACGACGCCCATCTGTCCGCCCTCGCCTACATCACCGATAGTTATTTCGTCGGTACCGTGTCGCGCGTCCACGATATCCCTCGATTCACATCCCCCGCCGAGCTCAAGAAGTTCTTGAACGCGCTCAAGAACCCGTCTGACCTCGATGACGAAGATATTTCGCGGGCTCTCAAGGAGCTGAAGGAGGAAGAGACGGCCGAGTTGCGGCGCCGCTTGGAGGGCGCGCTCAGCAAGGCCACGGACGAGAAGAACAAGGCGGAACATAAGGAGGTTGGTATGATGGTCAGCCTTGACCATTCGATCTATTTCCACAATCCTTGGGCATTCCGCGCCGATGAGTGGATGCTCACGGAGATGGAGAGTCCCTGGGCCGGCGAGGGCCGGGGATTGGTGCTGCAGAAGATGTGGTCCAAGGATGGAACCTTGATCGCCACGTGCACACAAGAGGTATGCTTAATCTATTTTTATTGTCCTGTTCGCTTCAAGGACCAGTCAGTCGGTTGCTAATGCACAAGGTTAAACAGGGCGTTGTGAGGCTGAAACAGGATGAACCCCCTCGCTCGAAGATATAGATGATTTTCCTTATTGATGATACTTCTTAGGTACTTAATTTATAGATAGAGGACGGGGTATGCCGGTTAATTATCCCCTTTCTTGCCATTTTCTTGCATTTGATCTTATATCCGGTCCAACAGATGGGTGACCTATCACAATTTTTATTGTTTCCATAGTCCAATGAGGCTTTGTTTCTGTATATACACATATCTACCTGCAGCATAAAATTTAATTATCAGCTAATCAGCAACGAGCGTGTCATAGCCATGATCCTGAACATATCTGCATACCTTGTCATCATGATGAAAGTAGATAAATACACACCAAAAAAAAAAAAAAAAAAAAGAAAAAAAAAAAACAGCAAAAGACCAACCAAAATCTGACAAGAACAAACATGAAGTCGTAGTCACAGACAGCCAACCAGAACATTGACAAAACAATAAAAATGAAACAAAGTACAGAAAAGGCCCGTGTTGAAATCAGAAATCCGCCCAGCCGTTTTGTCATGCTCAAAAGGAAATGCCACCAATGCAAAGAATAATACTACAGTGGGAAGGGTTCTTCTTCCCCTCTCCCTCCCCATCTCCCCTTCCGTCTTCAGAACGGAACTTCCTTACACCTCCAACGTCTCCTTCTTCTCCTTCTCTTTCATCTCCTCTGCTTCCTTCCGCTGCTGCATTTGGCTCTTCCATTCGCAGAACTCCAGCGCTTTGGCCCCCCAGACCTCTGCCCCCTTGTACTCACCCACGTAATCCGGCCAACTCCGGATCTCCTTGGCCAGGTTCTGCAACTCCTGCATCGGCAACTCGTCTAGCGTCGTCAAAATCGTCTTGACGCCGAACACAATCGTCCCCGTGCGGGGAAGGCGGCGGAAAGTCTGGCGCTCCCGTCGGATGACGATGTCCTGCGGTGATGGGTTCGGGTTGTCCTCCGATAGTGTGGTCGGACGGTAGAGGATCTCGAAGAGGTCTTCGCCGGGGCGTTTCACCTCGACGAAGTAGTTGGATCGTTCCATGGGGGACGAGGGTGTTAGGCGAATGAGAAATCTATTATCACGAGTCGGTTAGTCAAATTGCGCGCTTCCCAACAAATTGTATCAGTCAGGACTAACTTGCTGACAGAATTGGCAACCTGCTGGTGCCATAACGGAACTGGGTTGTGTAGTCGCGAGATCGTCCATCCAATTCGTTCCTGCACCGTCCATCCTACCGGGAATAGACTTGCGCTGGCGGCCCTAGATCCCCACTGTCAGAATTTCCATATCACGCGAAGACCAAGTTGCACTCACAGGTAATACTCATCGTCCGCATTCTTCATCAGAATACTCAGGTCCTCCATGGTCAATCGCACAGCGATTTCCAACGGATCCACATCTCGATTCTGGCCCCCATAGACAAACGTCTCCCCGGTCATCTTATTATGGATGGTCGTCTCGTCGCCGGACTTTTTCCGTTCGAACATATCCGAGAATCGTTGGCAGAGGAAATCGACCACTTCCTCCAATGCCTCCAGACACGCCTCGTATGATTCCGGCAAACACTGCAGCACCTTCTGCTTCTCCTCCCGCAACAATTGGCTCCGGATCTGGTGCTCGTCCATGTAGTTCTTGTCGACGGTGAGCCAGTTCTCCACGTCCAGCCTGCGCACGTCCATCATTACCCGGTATCTCTCTCGTCCTTTGATGGGTTGAGCTGGGTAGGGCGCTATGCGCTTCAGGTCACTGCAACTTGTGCGCGGCGTGGGTTTTCGGGACCATATTGACCGAACTTTGACGATAACGAGGGTGACAAAGCACAGCGTAAGCGCAATCCATGACAAGATATTCATCGCCGTTTGTGAAAGATCGGTTTGCCACCAATGCAAATGATCGAAGATAATGATACAGTGTGAGAGGGAAAGTAACGAAGAGGGAAAAAGAATAAATAAAAAAAAGAAAAGAAAAGAAAAGATCGATTCCGAAGAAGCTTTTTTACAGTCTCACACTCAATTCAAAGATGCCACCACAGACCAGTGCTCGAAAGAATGAATTGACCAAGCCAACATTAAAGAAACATGGCGAAAACTTTCTTACATCCTCGGCGAGGGCGATGAGCTGATACTATATATTTGCCAGGACCGGCAAAGAAAAGAAAAGAAAAAAAAAATAATAAAAGAAAAAAGCTTGGGAAATGAAGATCCTACGGGTCAGCCGATTAGCTACTACTATGGCGCCTTCTCTACATTCCGGATTCAGGAAGCTGGGATGCACTCTGATACGTTCTGCCCTTTCCCCGCAAAAGCCGCAATTCGCCGCCCCGAAAAAAAAGAAAAGAAATTAATAATAATAACAGAAAGGGAAAAAAAAAAAAAAAAAAAAAGGGAACCTGACAGCATCCATGATCCACATGATCCAGCTGAGAATGAGATGATGCTGCTCAGCTTTCAATGCCATCGAACTCCACTGAGAACTCTAAGTGGATAACGAGGAAATGCACCGGTAGGAGGGTCTCCGGCCCCCCCTCTAGGGACTATGGATCCGAACTAATTCATTGACTGACTACTAAGGCTACGACTTTGGCGACTGTTACGGTGCTAATTGCCCTAGTTGGTTAGAAGCTAGTATGTCTCTGTGGTCCTAACTTAATCCTATGGAAATCGTCAGGCGCAGCTCACGCGTATCAAGTCCGTGCGCAATCCAATCTGAGTGAGAAAGAGGCGAAAACCAAAACAACCCGGAAAGAGATAAGGCAAGAGGCAAGAGAGGCAAAAGGTAAGCCGCAAATGAGGTGAGAAAGAAGAAAAACAAAATACTATTTTAGAGAGAAAATAATAGAAACAAAATATCGCCAGAAAAAAAAACAGAGGCCTCGTGAGCTGACCCGACCCCCGAATCTGGAGACGGTTTTTCCCCCTGTTCAACAGTTCCTGCGGTTCCGCTCCAGCGGTATTCGTCTTTTTGTTTCCGACGCAGACGCAGGCAATCCCCAGAATGGTATAATCTCTCTCGAAGGGGGAATTGCAACTACAGTATGTGTGAAAAGAAATACCGCACTCTGGCATGCTAAGCCCCCATGTTGACGAGCTGTCCAGTTTTTAAGATGTTGCATACTGCATACAGATCGTGCATACGAACGGGGGGAAGGGAAGGGCAAGGAGAAAGAAAAAGGCAGACGGGCAGGTAGGCAGACCGAGGAGCCAAAGCCGTCAGCATAATTTGTTACCGACCACAGTCTGTACGACACAAAGGGAAAAGTAAAACCAGCAGCAGCGCGTGGGCTTTTTTTGCGCTCCCCCTACTTGCGTGGGCCGGTCCCAAATCGGCAGCTCGATAGTGACACCGTGGGTGGATGGAAACGAATGATGGGGGCGTTTTTGAAATCCTTACGACCCTACAATCCAGGTACTGAATCTGACTAAAGTCCCACGGGACGTACACATGTACATCATCGAAAAGTCAGTTGCCCTGTGGGTTCCGACTTAAGACTGACGTGCTGGCATGCGCGAGCCAATGGGCCATTCCGGTCACGACCACTGGCCCGGAGGAGTCTGGGCCACAGGCTGAGAGGAAGTGAGAGACTAGGTCGATAGAAGAAGGTACGGAAGGTCGGCACTGACGTACGATGAGCGAGTCCTTGCAGGTCCATCAATTCGCACGCGAAGGGGGGTGGCAGGACCAGAGACCCTGTAGGTACTTGCGAGGTACTGACTACGACGCCCCGTACGGCGAAGATACAGGGCCAGCGGCTAGTGGAAAATCAACAACAACCCGGTAGGCGATCCACCAGGCGGCCGAGTCCAGAATTGGCCTCGCTCGTCTTGTCTAGCGTCAACGCAGCAGCCGAAAGGGTTGCACGACTCCACTCTTTCCAGGCAGAGACTCGTCCGGGGTTTTGCGCTGCAACCGCCTAGTGGGCGGAAAGCGCGCTTGCCGCTGTCTCCTTGGTGACTTTGGGTCCCTCGGCGGGACTATTGACAGTTGCTGTCTTGCTGATCTGACTGACTTGACCATGAGGTCCATGTCTCAACCAAGAATGCGTCTTTTTTCTCTCTGTTTTCTTTCTCACTTGACTTGCATTTCTTAGTGGACTCGACTAGGTGCCTTTTTTTTTTTTCTTGTCTGCCTTCCTCTCTTTCAATTCTTACTGTACTCCGTTTGACCCCTTTCCGTGGGTCCCTTTTTCTTCGCCTTTCCTTTTTGAGCTATTTTCTTTTCTTTTTCCGATTTTGCTTCGCCCTGTCCAAGACCAGTCCAGCCTCCCCTCTCACATCTGACCTACAGAAACAAAGAAAATCCTCCGAGGATGATTCTTGTCCGACGCGATATGACCTCGGCTCAAAAAATAGCTTCCAGCCCTATCTATCGGCCAGCAATCAATAAGCAGGAGATAGTTGCCCTGTACTCCGTATACCAGACGAGGTACAAAGACGCGGTATCTATCCGAAGAACGGAGAACAATGCCCATCATATCATACCATATCATTCTTCGCCGTCGCTCGTCACCAACCCGCCTCACTCCTGAAGAAACTAAAACCAAAAACCCACCGATACCGACCTCTAGACTCTAGCTCTAATATGTTGACTCCATCGACCAAGGACCCAGATCCGGACCAACGAATCATCTAGCCCGAATTACTTTTCCTTTGGCCATGTACTAAAATCCACAGTAGCAGTCAAGTCAACGAATCGGCCCGAACTCCACAACATACCCAAAAAACCCATCGTCTATGATCCATCCCGAGACATCGACCTGTCTAGACACCTGTCATTAAGACGAAAACAGGAAGAAAAGGTACGATCATATCCATGCACAGATCATAAAGAGAACATGAACGGGTACGGGTACGCAATGCACCTGGATGGAGAAATAACGGCATGCCCGTTACTCGATTCGGAGATCGAACGGCCTGTCTACTGGTCTCAGAGCAGGGGAAAGTGGGTAAAGTAGAGTAACTAGGCGTAGGGTCTGATAAAAATAAATTGAAACAGGAAAAAGAAAAGGAGATAGATAGATAGATAGGCAAGTCTGGACTCGACAATCGACAATCGACATCCACTCGCAGTCTCCAAAATCCCAACCCTGGACCCAACCCCTTTTCGAACTACTGCGTAGTCTGAGCCGTTTTTTCTTTTGGCGATTTGCCATGTCGATATTTACTCGTTAGGGAGTCCCCGAGAGGGGAAGAAGGATTTCGGTGGGACCTCGGTGTTCAAGACTAAATTGTTAGATCGATGGTGCACGGACTTGTCTGTAAGCTAGTCGGTCTAGTGTAGTTGATGTGGTGGTGGTGATTCTGGTGGTAATGGCGATGGTTCTTGTGGCAAGAGTCCTCCGGCTGTAGCTACTCGGTAAGAAAATGGTGAGGCTATACTAGCAATTCATTGTAGGCGAGCACCTACCTACCTACCTGCCTGCCTTATTATGGAGTAACAGTAATATATACACTACTAAAGCCCTCTACACCCGACGGTGCACAGTAGGAACTCAAGAAAGCAAATCAAAATTCCGAAGTTAACTAAGTTTCCAACTAAGCCCAGGTTCTCATTCCTGACCCTGCAATCTACACCGTACTGAGTAAGTCCATCTACTGGGCACCTCCCTATCAGAAACCCCAATCTCCAATTCCGTCCACCGACATATAACATATGTACGTACGGAGTGCGTTGGGGAGCAAAGGCTTAGATCCGATCCTCCATCCCATAATAATAAGTTAGTTAGTCAGTTAGTTACACACCCCCAAAACTGCCGCTTAATATTCACACCGAGGTACTCCGTAGACAGTAACTAGAGTCGAGTCGTACGTAAAGATTCTCCGCAAAATGATGAACTAGAAGTTGATGCATGCGGATCCGATCCCCGTGCCTCGCCTCGCCTCCGTCCCGTTCTCTGCCTACCCAGATGGGATACGATCTGATTTGATCTGACATAAGAAAGAAGATCCTCACTACATCATTCGGGATGGCGACTCCGGACTCCGGAAATGCGTAGGTATGTATGTACTTTTGTTTTGGGGGTAGATTGGGGGGGGGGGAGTTCTAAGTTGTGTTTTGCTTTTTCTTTTTTTGGTCGATTTGATGGTTATGCATATCGGATGGAGTACATGATGTGTATGATGTGTCCTTTGGGTTAGGGGGTATTCTGCGGTAGTTGGTTAAGTAGGAGGAGGTGTTCTTTCTTGTTTTTTCTGGTTCTCGTAGTTGGTTTCTCTCTCTCTCTCTCTCTCTCTCTCTCTCTCTCTCTATTATTGATTATCTTTATATCTCTATTCTAATTTACTTCCAGGCACTAAGTCTGAATATTAATCGATCATCAATAAATACACACTACCGAATACAGATCATCTAGCCCTCCAAATCCTATCTCAAAAGGAATAAGAAAAGAAAATCGAATCTTAAAAGCAAATCAGACGTAACACAAAATCAACTCTCTCAATCAGTCAATTTCCCAAAAAGTATGAAAGAAGAAGAAAAAAACCAAAGAAATTCAAGTCTTATATAGCCCACCCCTCCCCCCCTCACTCACATCCCCATAAAAAGGAAAGAAAAGAGATAATAAGATTCTACATGCAGTGCATCCATACATTGTCGATATGTATGTACAATCGATTCTGATCTCAACCGATACACCCCGTGCCATGGACACTCTGATCCTTCTACATGAAGTAGGATTGAGTTTGAGTTTGAAATTGCATTAGTTAGTATCTGGTAGACTCCAATCTGATCAACGGAGCTTCTTATGAGTTATGTCATTGTACATATATATATACTCAATACCCCTGATGGATGGACAGTGTCCAACGAACCGACATCCATGTCATGTATCTTAGTTAATTCGTCCGCCCATCAGTCCCTTAGTAGGTATGTATTTATGTATGTATGTATTTCCAAGCAAGTACGTACAGTATGTACATCCCATGTATCTCGCCGGTACATATGTGTGTACATACGTACTTCTCAGCGCGATCATCTAGGAGCCCTTCTCGGCCAGGCCTGTTCTGACGTCTGAGAGGGTGCAAAGAACGGTGATCGTCACGGACTAGGCTAGGGGGCTACGTTGGGCCTAGAACCGGGAATCCGGATTTCACGTCATTGATGTATGTACGGGGCCGGTTCTGGATCTCTCGGGGGATGCGTTTCCTGATTTGGAGGGCTGCGGTTTAATATGCCCATGGATTTTGGGGGGTCGAGGGTCTGGGTTCTGGGGTCTGGGATTTTTCGTGGGTGATGTATTAATATCGATTAATATTTTTTGGGGGTCGGGGATTGAATGAACTCCTCCGCTTATTATCTGGGAACTGGGATTATATATGCATCTGTATATCGATGAAGTTAAGTCTATATTATATCTACTACTGCGTAAAATAGCATATTAGTCCCCACATATAACCAACCGTCGGCATACATATCCTCCACGCAATCCCGCGATCAACAAAATAGATATTAAAAGAATCTGTAGAATAACTCAATGATTTACATTCTATCTTATAGTATAGCCCATCTAATCCATTCCAGTAAGCCTCCTACCTACTACCCAATCGCCACATCCACATCCATTAACTATTATCAATCTATTATAAATCCCATCAACCCCACCAACCTAGGTAGCTGCCCAAAGCATCCTAACCTCACCACCCATTCGTTCTTTACTATTCAACAATAACAAACCCGGTATACCATTCATCCACCTCCCAGAATAACATGACTAGGATCCCTTGTCCATGTTCACGCCCACACCAGATGGTGGGCAGAGGTGGAGGTGGCTGACTGCGCGGCTAAGATGAACTAGGCAAGTAAAGTAGAGTACAGTAGGTAAATAGGGAACCATCTCAGTTGGAAACGAAATTCTGACATCATTGTTCTCATGGTTTCATACTCAGGTGACCTTCTGTCAGGGAGGGAGGTTTGTTTGCTTCGCTTCCAATTCCGGGCGTTCTTCGAGGGGGCTTGCGGATTCGGGGGATGGATTTGTATGATTGGTTTCTTTTCTTCCTGGTCTTTCACTACAGGAACCTAACTTATCTACCTGCCTACCTGCCTGTCTATCTTAAGAGTTAGGACATGGATAGATAGGGATTGGTAGGAAGGGGAAAGGAATCTAAATCATTGGATAATTGTTTTATAGGGTTGATGTCTTCGAGACATACTCACTCACGAGATCATACATTCATGCAATGCAAGTCAAGTTAGGCAACTATCCAAGCAAGCCCAATCAATAGTTTATGGTTCATTCAATCCACGTAAGTATAAACCCTCTAGTCACTCACTACCTACTAAATCATCTCTAGATAACATCAAACCACAAACAGACAAACTCGAAATCAAGCTTAGATAGACATGGATGGATGGATGGATATCTCGCCATTATCTGAATTAATAAAAAGAAATAAAAAAAAAATCAAACCGTCAATGCTTCATGTGAAAGGTATCCAATAAACAAAAAGAAGAAAAAAACCCCAAATGATGTGCTGGGTGGATGAACATCACGCCAAACATATCATAATAGCCCTTCCGTGCCCTTGTCACCCTTCAAGGACAAAAGGATGGATCGAGCCAGAAATGAAACGGAAGAAAGGCTATAAAAAAAGAGAAACGCCCGTCCGATGTAGTGTGCTTGCTGGTTGGTGATTCGTGACCTCGGGTATGTAAGACTGCCCGACAGTCGTGCTCCATTTGGTTTTCCGTCTTGTTTTTGTGTTTTTGTTATCTTTTTTTCTTTTTTGCCCCAATGGAAAATCGTCGAATGGATGGGTGTGCACGTCTGACAAGGCAAAGAATTCTCCGGGATTTACCGGAACTTGGCTCGGCACCGTCCCATCACCTCGCCCTGGCAGACCAATTCGGCGCTGAACTCACTGCCGTCAAGCGTCAGGTAGATGTCAAAGTATACCCGGTAGAACGTTCCTTGCGGGGTGTCCATGCGCTCGAAATCCGTCTCAAGGTTCTTCCGGGACAGATCTGACGTAAGAGTAACCACCTCCTTGATGCCTGCATCGAATATTAGCTCCGTCTCGGCTGACAGGGAGGCCCATAGGAACTTACGGGGATCCTTCGTATACTCCGGACACACATCCTCGTCACACGCGTACAAAATATCCTCGTACATAAGCGTAGCACCCGGTGCAACTTGTCGGAAAAAGCTGACCTTGACTGGCTCGCCGATCTTGACCCGCTCTCCCTTTTGCACAAAGATCTGTCGCGTGTACTTGCAACGATCCCGGCCGTCCAGACTAGGCACACGGTACTGCTCGGGGTGATACCCCTCTTTGAATGGCTGCAGGGTGGCCATGAGGTAATGCCGACGAGCAACACGGTGCGTGATCACTCGCTCGGTGATACCCGCTGTGACTGCACCCTTGACAATGGCGGCGACCGAGTCCATGGGTCGTACCACCTTGCTTTGATACTGCGGGGGCACGTGGAGCTTGATCTGCTGGAAAAGGTACTCGGACGCACCGAATCCTCCGACCACGAGAACGTTCTACGACAGTTAGTTGGAATCCTCATTGTTGCGTCTATGGGGGCATACCTGTAGCGATCGGTTTTGCGCCTGAATGGCGATGATCTGATTGCGAACCAACTCAAGGATTCGGTTGACGACCGGCTCGAAGCACTGAAGGATCTCCTCGTTCGTAAAGGTCATATAACCTTCTTCGATTCCGGCATCCGGGAAGTCCGCCTCGATACCGACATCAACCGCCCACTTCTGCCCGTTGTTGCGGAAATCGGCCTTGATGCGGTTCTCGAAGTCCATGATACACTTGGCGTACACCTTGCCGGCCGTTCGAGAACCGTCGGGCAGCTTCATCTTGCGAATCTTCGCCCGCAGGATGTTGCTGAAGTTTCGGTTGAGAGCGGTCGAACCGCACGAGTCACCCGATCCTGCCGTGCATTCAGCCACGCTGAAGGGCTGCTCCTCCTCGACTTCATAGGCGATCAAATCGACGGTACCTCCACCGCAATCAACGATGAGGATCGCATCGCCAACCTTGAGGTTCAGCAATCCGGTCTTGGCGCAGAACAGCGCCGCCGCCTCGGGCTCGGAGATCAACGTCAGACGGTTGTCATTCTCGTCCCGCAAGAATCCCGCCTGCAGGGCCGCAGCACGCGTCGCCGCCTTACCAGCATCGTTCCAGATAGCCGGCACGGTGAGGTAGTACCGGATGTTGCGTTCCTCTCGCGTGAACACCTCGCCCAGGGTCTTTTGTAGTTGGTTGCGCATCGCCTGGCGCAGCTTGAAGAGGTAGTCGGCGGCGACGTCGATTTCCGACTTGCCGGGCGGGAGGGGCGGCAGGTTGATAGGATCGATATACGTATTACCGGAAAGCATGAGCTGCAGCTTGAACCATTCCACCTTCTGCACCCCTTGCTTGGGGTATCCGGTGGGGGCCAGGGCATCGGCAATGTCAGGGCCCCATCCTACCACTTTTTGATACTGATCGTAGTATAGAACCGTAGGGATCTGGAGGTGGACAAGGTTTTAGAATTAGTACGGGATTATTTTCTCGACTGTCGCGATTTGGTGCGCGCGCGCGACCGCTTACCTTCTGTTTGGTATGAGTTCCTGCGCCCGGCCACTCCGTGATGATATCCTCTCTCGCCTCGTTGTTGGTCGCAAAAGCAAAGGCCACGCCCGAGAATGTCGTACCGAAATCAATACCGACGATGAGCTGGGCCTTGCTGCGACCAGCCCCTTCGACCTCGACGGCGGGGTTCCGGACTGCGTATTGCTGCGGCATGCCCTGGCCCATCCCATGCGGGACGGGCTGCTGTTGCTGCAGACCGCCGTAACCCGGCGGAGCGCCCATGGGCTGAACGGGGCCCTGACCGTACTGCAGGTTCGTGTTGAGCGGTGGCGGATGGTGTGCGAGTTGCTGGCCCGGCGGCATCGGACTGGTGGGTCGGCCGACGGTGTTGTACGTGTAACTTGGGGGCCGACCCAGGGTATTTTGGTTGTTCATTGGGAGACTCGTGGTGGACGAACTGTGACCCGACGGAGGAGAGCTCGGGGCGATCGACGAAGGGGCGGGCACAAGGGTATTGCTGGACGGGTTGGGGTTCGTTTGAGATTGCGCCACGGGGCTGCTGGAGTGCTTGTTCCGGTTCTTCCAGGTGAACGATTTAAACCGTGAGCTCATCAGGTCCATATATGGTGACCACGATGGAGGTCAACGGGGAGAAAGGAAAGAATCAAGAGGGAAGACGAAGCGGTGGAAAGAGGAGGGGGGAAGGAAGAAAGAACAAAAGAGATTAAGCGAGAGAAAAATCGAAAGAGGGAAGAAGGAGAAAAAAAGAAAAGAAGAAAGAGAGGAGAGGACGGGGAAGGAGAAGCGACAGCGCAAGGCAGGCAGAAAGGATGAAAGGAATCGCAGGAAACGAGGCGGTGCCCTTTTTCCCTCTCGCGATTGATTTGATTTAGTTTAGCCCGATGCTGGACGGGGCGGGGAAGGGGGAGGGGGGAGGGGGGAAAGAAGTGACAAACTCGGATGGATCAGAGGGAAGAAAATGATGGGAAGAACAGATGGAGAGAGAATTCACGCCAGATGGAGAGAAGCAAACAAGGGCAGCATTCCGAGAGGGAAGAAGAAGCGGTGGAATGAATTGAATTCAACAATGAAATGAATCGATCGAGACCGAAGGATGCAGGTCACTCCGCCTCGAGGTCGGGCAACCAGGCTGTCACTCAGTACGGAGTACGGTGTAATTGTACACAGGTACACAGGTACACAGGTCCAGCAGAGAAGAAGCGGTCTTCAGGAAAACATCAGCAACCGTTCGGTTCTTTGTCCATGAGTTAACTAATCTTGACTCCGTTCATATTTATCGATCGTGCCCTGATTCCCATGCAGCGGTTGGTATGGCTGGTATGGTTGGTATGGTACGGTATCTTACCATCAGATACCGGAGACGAGACCGGATCATCGCGGGGCAGGAATCTTGGCCCGTTGGCTGACAGAGCCATATCCCCGCCAGAGTGAACTAACTACTAGTTACTTGAAACATCTATGCCCCTGATGTCATCATTATTCCATCTGCATCAGATGCACAGTAATCTCCCGTCCTACCCAGTTTCAAACCAGCGCCCTGGAATCGGCAGAGGGAGTGCCTGAAAGTGAGCCGTGGGACGACGACAACAAGGCTGAGCCTGAGGCCTGACCGTCTTTGTTGGGTCGTGCGGCTGAAACGGGATATCGGTATTGTACCGAGACGGTACGATACCATACAGTCCCCGTTTCTGGAAACGAGGCTCAGGCAACGAGGCGCAGGCTGAATTTCTATACTTAGATGGGCCCCTGCAGCGTTGAGAGTCAAGCCCCAGGGTCGGCGTGCAGAGTCCGGGTCCTGGTGAAGTCTATCGGCTTTTAGGTTGCATGGTTCTATATTTATTCAGTCTCACTATCTCTTGCGAGCCACCCAGTGCGATGGCTTGTACAGTGGCTGAAGCATGCTCTGCCGGTCCTGGATGTAGCCACACATGCGTCGCTCCTCCACGGCCTGCCGCTTCTCGATCGTGAAGCCCATGCGCTCCACAAGGCAGAATACCTCTTCCTCCGTGAGCTCCACATTTCCCGGCTCTCCGATCCCCTGTGCATGGCCCTCGTCCCCGTGCTCGTGGTGGCTGCGGTTGCTACCGTCCTCGAAGTGCCAGAGCAGGGGCCCGACGTTGCTCCAGATGCCGTTGGGCTTGAGGCAGTGCCGGATGGTCTCCACGTACCGGATCAGATTGGGCGCCGTGTCGATGAAGAAGACGGTGGCCACTGCGTCGAAAGCGTCCTTGTTCGACGGGTTGCTGTAGAGCACCACGAAGTCCGCCGCCGACATGCTCATCGTCCCGAACGGCGTCTCAGGGCTATCCTGCGCTTCCAGCATCGCCGTGCCCGGGTGTCGGTCGGGGATCATCACCTTCTGATGCTGCTGCTCGCGCGATACCAGGTTCGAGAAGTGAAGGGCAAACGGGTACAGAGTATGCTGCTCGGGGCCCAACGTGTGGTTCAGAACCCAGCTACTCGCCAGTAGCTGATGATATGAGATCTCGTTGCCCTCGGCCGCGTACCCGGCCTGGCAGATTTCGAACACCAATCTTCCCAGCCCGGCCCCGGGGACCAGCACCCTTGGTTCCTCGTCCGAGGCTTGTCTCTCGCCAAACTCGTCCTTGAGGTCCTGCAGCACGGGGTCGTAGCAGACCTCCCGCTCCGCGCGGCCCTCGGCGCTCCAGTCCCGATAAAACTGTCGGATGGTCGAATGCGCTTTGTTGACATCCGACGCCGTGGCCTTCTCCCGCCAGTTCTGCTGGGCATCTTCCAGGTCGGGGTCGGCCGGTAGCCCGAATGAAGCGAGTCCCGTGGCGAGAATCGCGTCGGCGATATCGGCATTGACATCGATGGCATCGTCCACGCGGCTGAAGTTATCGAGAAGGTTGAATGGCGGTTCTGCGAGCATTTGCCAGTGAGAAGATGGTAGCGAGTAGAATGCCTGCCGCCGACGATGCGTTGTGTTCATGTGAGCAGTCCGTCGATATTGCCTGTATCGTACAGCGTTTAGCATTTGTAGATCAGCGATTGGGTCCATTTTAACACCCAGTTGGTAATATATTACAGAGAAATGTAGAAGCATAATCGCAATGAAAACAAGGTAAACACATGGATCGAATCCAATTGCTTGATAACGCTTCTAGTAGTACAGTAGGATAGATACCCGAAACGACGGAAAGATAGCCTCATACTCATACGCACCTATATGAATCAATCGTAGCAAATAGTACCCGTCTCTCCTCGGGATCGTTTAAAGGATCGAAATCCCCTGCCCAGCTACGAGTTTCCTCCGCCTCGTCATGGAAATTCGGTTGCGATTCAGATGCCATGGCGAGATCCAAGCGTTGATGATCGAAGGGATGACGCAATCCCTCTTGCAGATAAACAGAAACGAGGAGAACTATAAGCAACGCTGATGCAAACCAATTAATGCGCTGGGAAGGTAAAGTGACAGACCGAAAAGCAAGGGAATGAGGGAGGAAATTCCAGATGTCGCCGACGTTCGAGACGAGGTTCAGTGGACCCGCTTTATTTGGCGGGGAAATCCAGATTCCATCGCGACTCCTTCGCCGTCCGGCCAACAAACAACTGCGATCGCTTGACATTGAACGCCCTCGTGTTCGCCATATCATCAATTCTCCTCTCATCCGGCACTCGGTCACCTTCCTTCTGCATAACCTCCGTCCTCCCGACGAATATCCTGTCGTGCAAAATGGCGACAGCAGCCGAATCGGCCATACCGCCTCACCCTGAGTCCGCGGGGACCCCTCACCTCCAACCTCGACCGCACGAGATCTCCTTCCCTTTGCCCAAGGCGCTCCATACCACAGCACATATCCACCTGACCATGCTGGAAACCTGCGTCACGACGTTTCTGACGACTTCGACGCCCGGCGATTCGGGCGGAACGATGAAGCCGATGGGGAGTTTCGTCTATGCGATGCCGGATGTGAGTTGATCGGTCTACGGATCCAGAGCCGTCCATAATTGAACTGGAGAGAACATATGGATGATACGAGTGAAAGGAGATGATCGAATCGGTCGTTTTCCACCCACCATGCTCATCTACCATGGACATGCCACTCCTACCCTCCCTGCCATCCCACCTTAACCCTCTACCATCACCTACCAATACAACACCAGCTAACAAAAGTCCCAACCAAAACAGCGCACGAATCCCCGCACCGCGATATCCACTACCCTCTACACCTCCCCGACGGTCGAATACACCACCCGAGTCGCGAAGATCCTTGCTCGTCGCACGCGTACCCCGGTCTACGTCGGCTGTAGCATCGACCCGACGGGGCTCAGCCTTACCGTGGAGGAAGAAATGGAGGGGTTAACGAAGATAGTGGACGCGATAATGAAGCGATGGGAGAAGCGGACGGAGTGAATGCTCACCCTACGTCCGTCCGTCCATCCATCCATCCATCCATCCCACTTGGTTCATTCATCATCAGTGAGCTTCAACTGGGGTTTCTTTGCGTTGAGCTGTTTCTGCATTTGCATGGGTTGTCTACTGTCATTTGGAGTACGGGTATATGGATATACAAAGGCGTTGCTGATTCTATTTGCATTTCCTGCCATGTCACGTCGCTACCGGAAGTACGTACATACATGCTTACATGTGTACTACCTAGGTAGCTAGATCCTGGATGGCAGGTTATGTTTGGGAGATCGGGGTGGGATTGACTGGAGTTGAGATCTTTTTTTTTTTCTTTCTCTTTTTTATCCTTCTAAATTCTCAGACTCTTCCCTCGGGTTCCTTTTTACCCGAGAGATGAGATTCGTGCTCGATTAATTCCTATCAGATGCAGCTCCCTACATAACTAAGGCTGCACCTGCGCCGCAGGGGTACTGGATATATTAGATCTCATATTAGTTAATATATCCGATCAATTAGATCAACCGGTAAGATTGGATTCTGGCGTTGGTCATGATGCCTGTCTAATAAGAAGCAACTAGCAACACTAGCTAGACGATGCGATATAAGCATTCTGATTGCTATTAATAATGGATATTGCAAACCCTGCGCTGCAATTTCGCCTACTATATCCTCAATCAAACGCGACGGGGCGTTTAATCAAACTGTTAAATGAGGTAATGACCCAGTCAGCAGTTGCTGGGAGGCCAGTAGCATATCACTATCAGATATTCAGGTACGGGTACAGATTGGAAGCCGTGAATGAATGAATGAATGAAGACTGACTGGCTGGCTGGCTGATTGATTGATTGATTGATTGATTAAATCCGAGCATCAACCTACATAGTTAGTCTAACATACCTATTATCCACTCACCACGTTACTACTACTCGTACTACGGGCCTAGTTATGGGCCTGCTAGTGCCAGCAATGGGGCAACGATATACAGACGGATCAATTCGACAAAATCACTCATGACCTATTGCTGTAAAAGGAAGGCGAAAAGAAACCGGACGAAAAGAGCGAACCCAAAGGTTTTCCGAGAAAAAAAGGATGCTACGGTGTACGCAAGTCCTAGTTATGGAGTGCATGAAGTACTCCGTAGTTCAAAGTTCAAACCCACATTGAGAATAAAAACAACTAAAAAATAAGAAAAGAGAGAAAAAAAAAAGCTACGGTAAGTAGTTACATCCGAGCTTCCGAACGCTCTTCCAGTTCCTTCCCACTTCTTAATCCCCGATTATTGTCCCATCTGACTACGAACTCCGGTTGGCCGCTGATCTAAAGCTTGCATGACATTGACAGCACTGAATCAGTAAGCGGGCATATGGGAAATTAGATCTGTTGTTTCTCGGCCAGTCGGTTCCGGTGAAGGCTGACTGGCTGGCTGGCTGGCTGGCTAGCGGCGTAACACCCTCGTTGAGCTGATTTCACTTCTAGAATTGAAAGTTGAAACACGTCGAAAAGACTCCACTCTGTTGTTGGTGCTGTAGCCTGTAGGTACAGTGTACGTTGGCTGTACCTTACTGCCTGGATCCTTGTCGGAAGAGATTGTACTCCGTGAAGGTGTAGACGTGGACTGATTGTCCACTTTTTTGTCGTTTTCGTTTTCTTCTTTGGTTTTGGTCGGGAAGATGAGGTAGTATTGATTAGTTATTAGTTGGCAGTTAACAAAGCTATGTAGGATATTTTATGCTTAGTGCTTGTCCTACCTTAGTTGCCTATGTTCGGACACACAAAGTTTGGCTAATATTTCGGAGTCGCGTTCCGCAGTGGATAGTAAGTTTTTTTTTTTTTTTTTTTTTTTTTTTTTTTTTTTTTTTTTTTTTTTTTTTTTTTTTTTTTTTTATTATTTTTTTTATGAATTTTGTGAATGAGTGTTAGTTT